>NC_056730.1:1109969740-1110262240 GCF_019279795.1 Protopterus annectens
GGGTAGGGTTACCAACTGTCCCACTTTGCGAGGGACAGTCCCTTTTTGGGCAGTTGTGTCCTGACAAAAAATTTTAAAAATGACAAATGTCCTGAGATTTTAGGACAAAAATATTTCCTATCTTTTATGTAATAGTTGCATAAAACAGTTATTCTGTATCTAAAATGCATAAATGTTATAAGAAACAGAATAAACAACTAAAATGCTACAAGAATAAGCATTTATTTAGGCAACAAAGTTAAGTTCTAACATTTGTACTGACCGTGGGTATGTGTCGGCCTGTAAAATCTGATGTTTGTCCCAAAAATTCCCACTTTGGCCATTTGAAAATGTGCCAACCCTACAGTGGGGTCCCAGTGGGAGAGGGTGTGCACCAGGGTTCAAGTCTGAGCCCATTTCTGTTCATACCAGTGATGGTCTACATTAGCAAACAGGTTGGAGGGGACAGATCAACCAAGTTGCTGTATGCAGACTATGTGGCATTATAGGCAGACTCTGAGCAAGAACTTCAGCAAAGGATAGGGGAATGGAATTCAAAACTGAAGGCACATGGGATGGGACTAAGCACAGATAAGACAATGGTAATGGCAGCAAATTGGGGAAATTAGAAGAAGCTAAGAACTGAGGTAGAAGGGAAGATAGTGGAACAGGTTAATTACTTCAAGTATTTGGGTAGGGTGGCTGACAAGAAGGGAAGTATGAATGAAGAGGTCAGAGCTAGAATCAGAGGTCTGCAGCCAACTGGCATAGTGTGTCAGGTTTAGTATATGACAGAAGAATGCCAAAGAAGCTGAAAAGTAAGGTATACAAAAAAGTATTGCAACCAGTACTACTGTATGGTACAGGAACCTGGGCAGTAAAGGCAGAGCAGATGAGAAAGCTAGAGGTGATGGAAATGAAGTGCCTGTGAAGGGTGGTAGGATGCACACCATATCTCTCATCTGTACAGATTTTTGCAGCATGTCCAGATTTTTGCCTCACATTTGTGGTCCAGTTTTTCATAAAATTGTGGTTTTCTAGCAAATCATTGAAGATTTAAGTCAGAAAATAATGACAAAGATTTGAGTTTCAGACTTCACATCCTTCACAAAATTTGTGCTAATGCAAAACCTATTATTCTATCTACTTTCTAAGTTTGTAAGAGCAATATTTAAAAATGTTCCCTATTTGGGGGCTTTTGCCCCCCCCCCCCCATTTATGGGTTTGTCCAGATTTCTTACTCTAAGAGGTTGAGAGGCATGAAGCACACTGTGGGGCAGATGAAGAAATGAGGAAGTAAGAGCAGAAGCCAAAGCAGCTCCAATTGCAGAAAAGATCAAAGAGAACAGATGACAGTGGTTTAGGCACATATGCAGAAAAGCAGAAGACAGTCTGGTGAATAAGATTTGGGGCAGACAGGAAAAAGGTAAGAGGAAATGAGGGCATCAGGCAAAGAGGTGGCTGGATTGTGTGACAGAAGATCTACAACAGTCATGTATGAGTGTCGAGGAAGGCAGGAGTGTAGCATTCATTCAAAGGAAATGCCAACAGTTAACATGACAACCTGCCTCATGTAGAAAAGTGTGGAAAAAGGGGACTGAGGATGATGATGAAGGTTGCAGTGCTGAATTTTAAATGTCTTCACTGTCACGTTACCTGGGCAAAATGGCTTCAGGCTGTTACACAAGTCTAAGTGGTATAGACGTTAATGCATAGTTAGAATAAATAGCTGCATAGCATTTGCTTTGTTTTTGTGCCCAGAAGTATTCTGAAACTTGTTTGGATTCTGTAAGATGATAGAGACATTTGCAGAACCATTTGCATTCAGTTTCATACTTTATGTATTTTTGTGTTTTCTGTCATATACAGAAAAGGGAAAACACACATACACACGCACACACACACAAAATCTCTAGTCAAATATTGTTACTTTAATTCTTAGAGCTCTAGTCAAATAATATTGTTAGTTTAATTCTTAGAGCTGCTTGTCCTGGGAGGCAGCGTGCAACCTTTTGGGAGGATTAGGAGGGAGTTGACCATATGTCCACAATGGGGATAGCACAGGATTATTTGATGACTGTACCAATACTTGTGTACCCCTTCCCAAAAGAGCTTTGGCTTGCACAACTCTCATTCTGTTTTTTCAAGCAAGTTGTGTAGTGACATGTTTTTTTTTTATACTTGTACTGTTTAAACTACCATTTTACATTTTGTATGAATTTAATTAACTGCTCACATTTTTATTTCTGACTTTTTTATAGGTCGATGCCTTGATGAAAGCATCCTAGAACAAGAGTTTTTGGCTACTGTGATAAAGCCGAAGATTACATCCTGACAAGAGTAATGCAAATACAATTTGCCAAACAGAAGAAAGTATTGCTGTATTGCTGATATTCAGTCAAATCGCTGCTAGTACTAAAAGATCTTGTTCATCTTTTTGTTAATGATGTAATTGACCTGTTTTCCTTATATAACGTGAAAATACAAACATCCCTCTTTCATTATTTCTGGAACCATTCTGAACATATTTGACTATTTGTTTGACATTGATGACTGTTTTAGGAAATGATGTAATTGTTGCTGTTTTTAATTATGTGACTTTGAACATTCTTCAGTCATGCAGAAGTACAGGATTTGGCAGCAAACAACTTAGCTGGCTTACTTTCTTGACTCAGGTAATAAAATGCTAAAAGAGTTATATGTGTGTGTCTGTATATGCGTGTGTATACTTATATCTCTCTACGTGTACATGTTCTCGTACTCTTATTTTTGTAAGAAAGGATGTACAAAACACTTGTGTCCTTTAATCCTTTTGTGTGACCTTTTCATAAAAATCTTCATATATTCTGTAAGGCAGTCATTCACTAGACCATACTTCATGAGTATCTCATCCAGCAGTTCATGCCTGCTGGCTTTCATTAGCAGTCAGTCTTCAGAACTTTGGTTGTTAACCTGCATTCATCTCTGCCACTGAAAATATACACACCGCATAACTGCTTAACACCACAGGAACTTTACTGACTGGATGGGAATGACTGATCCTAGCTTACCCATTTTTGGAGGAATTGGAGGGAGGAGGTGTGTCTCCTTGATGCATCATTGACACTAAAGTATAGGTGCATCACCTGCAGGAACCAGCCCAGTGAGCCCATCCTGCTCAGTGATGTATCCCATAGGCAGAGGGTTGGCATGTGTGGTAGCACACCTGCACCTTTATGTGAGCAGCAGTAGAGGAGCTCACAAGCCACCAGCAGGAAGGAATTAGGTTTGGGAGGGATGTGACCACAAGATTGGTAGACTGACCTGCTCCATAACACCCATTCTCACCTCTGACGGGAACCAATGGGCTAATTAGGCTGTCCAGTCAGGGACTGAATAGGCTTTAGGTTTTTCACCCTGCCTGTGAACCCAGATTTTGCCCTGAAGGAAGGAATAAAGTAATCACTTGAGTACAGGAAGAGGAGCCATTGAGTGAACAACCAAAATAAAGGCTACCCCTTTCTTTCAATTTATTTGCCATTGCTAATTCAGTATCATTACACAGAGCTTACTGTTGACGTCATCCTTTTATAATTGTGAAAAAAGATCACAAAAAGATTGTTTCCTCCTTTGTTTTGGTATTGTTTATTTACAAATCCATTGTTTAAACTTTGCATTGTTTTCTGTCTTGGTGGCAGGGACGGCCTTTGGTCAAATAGTGCCCTAGGCAAAAGGGCTCCACAGCGCCCCCTCACACCACTCGGTATCCCCATCCTGGTCTACCTACACCATCCAGATTATTGGAAAAGTGCCTCTGCTAGAACGGCACCCTAGGCAGCCACCTGCTTGGTGGATTAACTGTTGCGTACAGAAAGTGACTACACTATTCATTAAATAGTGTGGGCCTTCTGTCAAAACCCATGTAATTTGCCCAAACACTGCATTTTTAAATATTTTAATTAGACTACCTTGTATTGTGAGTGAGAGCCAATACTATGCAATTTAAGAAACTGCAAAAAATGAGAAATGGTTATCTTAAAAAAAGAACCAGACAACTTTGACTGACGACCAGTGGCAATAGAACAAACACAAATAATGAACAATTCACCTCAAACAAAACATCCCAAGATAACTGTATAATTAGTTTTTCACTTTCATCCTAAGCAGGATGTTTATCAGCCACACTCGGAGGAGGAAAGCCATACAGAGACGGGAAAACCTGAATCCAGAGTATGTTAACTCCGAGATAATTTTCCTGATGTTATTTGTGATGGTGACATTAGATACATAGTTACAGTCACTTAGCAGTGAATTCTGTCCACATGTGCATTTTCTAACAAGGTTATACTTTTGTTGTCATGTCTCGAGAGATCTGGCTCTTATACATATTGACCTTAAATTATATACATGTAAGTTACACCTCAGTTTGCATTTTGGGAACAGCCTTCTGAAAATAATGAACATACTATCTTTAAAGAGTGTTTTTATAGACAAAAACAACTCAGGCTTATGAAACCCGGCAAGGCTGGCAGCCTTGTCATCATGAACAGTTTTGATTATTCTACCAAGATGATTAACATGTTGGGGACTCTGATTCTTATGCTAATGCTTCAAAGAATGAAATAACATTAAATGTTAGCATAACGTAACACCATTAGTTATAATTACATACATTTTGATCTGATATTGTCATTTTCATTCATTCCTAAACAGTTGGTTAGGATCCAATCCTCAGATCTGACTCTGCCATTTCTTCCAGAATGTAGAGTGCTTGAACTCTTGAGCTCCTGCTTTACCCATAATGCCCCACCCACCTAACATACCTCAGATCTCATTTGCCGCTATAGCATTCAGACGTATATTGTAAACTATCGAATTTTGAATTTAATTCCTTTTTCATCTACTCTCGCAAGTCATTGAGTTTAACTTCTTTTTATTTGTTACCTTTTTGATATATTTATTCTTTCCTCCCTTTAACCCTTTATCACAAATATTAGCTCTTCCCTTTTCTCCTCATACTTTGAGTACTGTTATTACCATTGCTGGTATTTCTTCCGTCTGTTGCACTTCAGTAGTACTCTTAATTACCATAGTTGGTAATTCCTTTCCCCTTTCCCTTTCCTTGCTATCCTTTTCTATTGCAGTCTAAATTTATCTTTCAAAATGTCATATAAGCCCTCTGGCTTTCTGAAATGTATGGAGTGTGGCTCCAAAGTACCTAATTCAGATGCACACACCGAGTGTGTTTATTGTTTAGGTCCTAGACATCTGGACATTGAATATGATATTTGTAAGGGATTCAACTCCCATGCTGTGATAGACAGGAAGATTAAGCTAATCCTCGGGGGTTTACTTCCCTCTATCTTCCTCAACAGCTGCTGGGGCTCAAACCCCCAAAAGGCAAGAGAAAAAATGGTGATTCTATTTCCAAAGAATCTCATAAGAGATCCTCAGAATGCCCTTCAGCTTTCACCTCACCTCCATTCATAGGTTGGGAGGGTGGCTTAATGGTTAAGGTGTTTGCCTTACAAACACAAGGTGCAGGGTTTGAGTCTCACAAGAGATAATTGGCTAGGCTTAAAATGTCTCGCAAGGGCAGTTAGCTTAGTACTAAACTATGAACCTATGAACCTATGAACTATGAACCTATTCTCTGAACCACCTAGTTATACTAGCAAAAAAGTCTGATCCGAATGTATCAACTGGTCTAACAGGAGGGCAAACAATATCTTTTTGAATTTTTTGATAATCTGAAAGTAGCAGGTATTCTTGGATTCATAGCATATAAAAACTGAAACAAATGCTGAAAAATGACCTTTTGTAATAATGAATCATTCAAAAAAAAAAAAAAAAAGTTATGTAGTCACCATAACATTCCGTCCATGTTGTCCATTTTCATTCTTCCTCAATAGCTGAAAAATATCCTCAAATCCATTCTTCTCCTTTAAAATAAGAGCTGATCATGTCTAGATTTACGTCATCATTTCTGGAGTAGTCTCCCTGTCATCACTTGAGATCTTTGTGCACAGCTTCCTCACTTCGGTCTTCCAGGAGCCTGTCTGAGGCAGATGTAGATAGGATGATGAGGAAGTTCTTCAAGATGAAGATTCAGATGGGAGTCCTTTTGGCTTCAACCCCATTAGGTTCGGAGATCCTTCTTGGAGTCACACCTCTGCTTGCAGCTCCTTTTCTGATCTGTGCTTTCCTTTCAGACCTGTCAGATCTGAAAGCCCTAGAGTCCTCCTCCTTGGATCCAAAGATATTGGTATCTTTAACTTGGATAGTGTCTCTGAGCTGTCCAGCCCTAAGAACCTCTGATCAAGACAACTCTTGGAGGTGAAGCATGGGTGCCGGCTACTGGGGGGTGTTGGATTCAACTCCGAAGTTGTCAGAGCCATCTCTTCCCCTCAGAGGATCAGCATTAGATAGCTCTGTTCCGACTCCCTTCTTGGGTGGTTTATCTGCGGGACAGTGAGATACAATGATTTGTAAGCCTGCCTTGTTGGATCCAACAGTTTCTGCTTCTTCCAGGCACTCTGCTTTTGAGGTAGTGGAGAGCGCATTCTTTTTACCTAGACTTCAGACAACTCTGTCCACCTTGGATCAGACTTCCCTGTCATTTTATTTTGCATCTAGAGCTTCAGTCATCCCTTCTACCAGGACAGCCAGCCCGAACTAGCCTCCAGACCATCCAGCAGGATATCGTTATCTTTTCCGATATCTCCCCGGAGCATCACACCGAGAGGGTCCCTCAGAAAAGAAAATGCAAATGGGGACACTTAGACTCTCTTCAAGACTCTGTTACTGAAGACACTGATTTTGATGAGGGGGAAAGGGTCCCCCAGATCACCACCCAATGATGTCTCATTTGAAGACATATTAGAACTCCTCAAAAAAGGGGGTAGTTGGTCTCCCAATAACCCTTCTCAAGAGGAATCCATGTTTCTGAAGGCCTTCAGGTCTGGCCCATCTGTCTCCTGGGTGACTCTGCTCACCAATGAGCTAATAAATTTAATCTCACAATGGGTGTAGAAGGAACAGATACAGCTGAACCTGTTCCTGAGGGACCAGACAGGATCCTAGCACCACCTAAAGATAGATCACACTGGAGTAAAGGAGGACTCGTTAATGCCATGGTTGTAGCAGCAGTCACTAGAAAGGAAGTGGCAGAACAAAGTTCCTCTGTCCACTCCTCTAACAGGGAGTCTAGGGCACTGGATGGATTTGGGAAGGATGTCTGTGCTTCTGTGACCTTCTCCCTTAGGTCGCTGAATCGTGTGGCACATTTCTCAAGACTTCAGAGAGATTAGATCAAGGAGCTTTCCAAATCTGTCTCTCTGGGATGATATCATCTGAGGAAGAGAGTACTATTTCTTCACAGTTGGCTATCCTTCAGTTTATTTCTAATTCGTCCATGCTGCTGAATGCTGAAGGTACTTCACAGGCTGTGGGTCCAGGCATTTCCATTAGGAGGCATGCCTGGATTCGCTTATGTGATTTTGCGGAACCCTTCAAATTTTTTTTTGTCAATACCCCTTTGACAGAACCTCTTTGTTTGGCCCCAATGTGAAAGAAGCACTCTCTAGCTGCAAACAGGAAGGGAAAACCCTTTTGCTGTGGACATGCATTTATTTCGACTCCTCGACAGTCCTTTTCTAGAAACCAACAAGGTGATAGAAAAATGTGGTTCAAGAAATCCTAGGGCCCCTTTTAAGATCCATGTGGAGAGAGTTCCCCCAGAGGCAGAGGGAGGAATTCAAATGGAACATGCTGTCCCCACAGCAGAGATGGTCTGCATAATCAAAGTTCTAGAGATTCCTTCTCTGACAGATCCTATCAGCACTCCTGAAAGGAGGCATGACTGTCCATCTCTGGAGGCTGTTGGGGGGTGTCTATCCATGCATCTGAGAGCCTGGTTAGAAATTACAAAAGATCCATGGGTGCTGAGGATAATATCTAGAGGTTATAGCATGCCATTTTCCCACCCCCTCTGTCATTTTCAAAGAAAATCCCAGACATTCCACCCAGTCAGAGGGAAGCAGCAGCACTAAAAATAAACAAGCTAGTCATTCACAAGGTCCCCACAGACCAGACAGAGTCCAGAACTTATTCAGGATTCTTTTTAGTGCCAAAAAAAGACAGGACACTGAAGACCAGTCTTGGATGTCAACAATCTAAATCAATTTGTTCAATATACAAAGTTCCGGATGGTCAGTCCATTCTGTTTCTGCACAAGGATGACTAGATGTGCTCGATAGAGCTACAGGATGCATACTATTACATCAGAATAAACAGGCAATCCAGAAGATATCTATGCTTCCAGCTAGGAGCCAGGCATTACAATTCAGAGCACTGCCCTTTGGTCTCACCACAACCCCCAGGGTGTTTACCAAGTGCATGGCAGTAGTAGCAGCTCGCCTGAGACAGATTCTGAGTGTTACCATACCTCAACGACTGGCCTCTGACTGCTCCAACCAGGCATCAACTGATTCAAGCAAGAGGGCTACTTACTCTAGCTGTGCTGTCATCTGGGGATATCCATCAGTTACAATAAATCTCAGCTCAGTCCAATTCAACTCTGGAATTCATCGGTGCTCATTTCAATACAGTCAATCAAATAGCTTCTCTCCCTCTGTTTCGGATTCAAACTATTCAGTCCAAGGTCAAAGAGATTATACAGAATTCTTCTCTTTCAGCCAGTCTGATACTCCAAGCTTTGGCATCTATGTCACCGGCACTCACCCTTGTACTAGTTTCATATGAAAATCCTCCAGTGGACACTTGCAACTCAATGGTCTGTTCTCCAACACCCATTATCCAGGGCAGTCAAGATAACTCAAGCTTGCAAGAATTACCTTCTCTGGTGGAACAACTCCAATCAAATACATGAACGCCATTCCTTTGTTCTCCCTCAGCCCAAGGACACAGTGTCCATGGACGCTGCTCAAGTCAGGTGGGGGTGCACTCAGAAAGGACAGTCAAAAGCACATGGTCACCCGAAGAGGCCAACATACATATCAGTGCCTGGAAATGAGAGCTGTCTTCCTAGCATTGCAGGCCGTTCAGCTGGACTATCATGATTCTGATGGACAGTATGTGGGTAGTCTGGTACATCAACCAGATATTACTCTCTTTGTTGAGAAGCTATGAGAACATGGCAATGGGCAATCTCCAATCGCTTTCTGATAGCAATACACACCCTGGGGAAGTCCAGCGTGATTGCAGACAAATTAAGCAGGTCTATACTGATGCAGACAAATTAAGCAGGTCTCTCAGTTATCAATGTGGCAGAGATGATTTTCCATCGATAGAGCCAACCATGCTGCAATCATTTTGCATCTTCCCTCAACAACAAGTGCAGCAGGTTCTTTGCCCTGATCCCCCCAGTGGGGGAGACCCTGAGGGTCACTACTTCACATTTGGCCCTACGGTCTCCTTCATGCTTACTGCCCATTACCCCTCATTCCCAAATATGTCCAGAAAGCATCTTGATTGAAGAGCACAGTTGCACTCATTGCTCCTTATTGGCCTCATCAGATCTGTTTTCCCTTTCTTTGGCCTCATCATCTACATCAGCCCTGGATTCTGGATCCAACTCCAGACATACTGTGTCACCCAACAGGCATGACTCATCCAGACATTCAGGCCTAAAGTTGACCCCACATGATTTTCTCTAATTGCTCCTCTCCCATTTGTCATATTCTGTTATCTTCCCATAAAGATTCCACCAAAAAAAAAAAATTACAAAATTAAATGGAAAAGTTTTGTTTTTTGGCCACAGAGAAAGAATTCAGACCCCTTTTCAACACCGTTTACAAAGGTACTTGACTTTTTAGCTACAATTTTCAGCTATGGTGCTAGCTCCTCATGTATCAGAGTACAATTAGCATCTGTTTCCGACTTTCATATAGGAGTAAGTAATTCTACTTTAGCTTCCTCCAAGCTTAGTAAAGCCTTTCTCAGGGGAACCTACTTACTTTGACATTCTTTCAAGGATCCTACTCCTCCTTGGGATTTAAATATTGTTCTTCAGGCCTTCATTCACCCCCCCCCCGTCTGAACCCTCAGCTAAGTCTGATCTGAAGTTTTTGACCTGAAAAACTGTTTTTGCAGTTACTACCACTTCTGACAGAAGAGTGTTTGAACTTCAACCACTGTCTTAACCTCCTTATTTAATTTTTCACAATGATACTTCTCAGAAGTCAAGGCCAGTGTCAGTGGTGTCTGGCTGACTAAATTTGCAGATGATTGCAAATTAGGAGCGGTCATTGAATCTCACACTGACACAAATATCCTCCAGGAGGGACCGACACAGACAAATGGTGTCAGAGCCATGGACTAATATTAAATGCTAAGAAATGCTTAATAGTATCCTTTGGGAAGTCCTCCTTCCATGGTAACTTTTATATTGACAACATATCCCTTAGAGCTGACCTAGTAGCCAGGGATTTAGGGACACACACAGATAGTAATCTAGCCTTTGACCATCATGTGTCTTACAGTGGTGAGGAAATCATTCTCTGTTGCGCAACTTGTAAACAAAGGTATGTCATTTAAGTCCAAGGAAGTAATTGTTCCACTGTATCCGCATTCATCAGACCTGTCATTGAGTACAGTGTCCCCTTTGGTATGTACCTAACCAGACATATCCAACAATTGGAACGTCCACAGAGGTTCCTCACTAAAAGAATACAGGGCGTACGTAAAATGCCCTATGCAGACCACCTCAAACCTTATCCCTGTATTCTGTCTCCTACAGGCTTTTGGGGGGAGATCTATGCGTGGCATACAGGGCATTGTCATACCCCACTTTGCTGGACCTCCTGCATGTCCACAAAACAAACAGCACCAGAATTACCCATTCTAAAGACTTAAACCTTACCTGTGATAAAAATAGGATCTGCTGGCAAGATAGGTATGTATCCCAGAGACTACCCAGTGTATGGAACAGACTCCCCATCCATGTGAAGTAGAGTTCCTTCATAACCCAATTCAAGTGCAACTTGAACAATTGAATGGGAAACTGGAAATTCATCCCTGGTGTGGCACCTATGTCTCTAGTGGACACAGATAGCCTGACAATGGCTAATCTCCCAGGCCCATGCTTACACTTATCAAGGGTATCAGAACTTGTCAGAGATTGGGGACGCATGGCTAGGCTTAAAAAGGTCCTTGTGGTCATTAGTAAACACCTATGAATCTATATCCACAAAGCAAGGTTAGCCCTAGTATTCAGATACACAGCGGGAGTGGTCATGGCCAGCCTATTGCTGTTGACCTTGTTTGCACAAAGAGACCAGAGTGCATTAACATTTAATGAGGGAAAACAGTGAAAAAAAAAGTGAGCTTACTAAATATCTCACTCATGGCCACATCAGAGTCTGCAGTAACAGAAAGTACTGCTGAGGTGCAGTTGCAGAGAAAGAAAAGGAAAACCAGTGAACTTTGTTCGTATACACGCTTCCAAGTGGCTGTTCTCGATCACCTTTACAAAGTAGCATCAAGAAGAAAAGTCATGTATGGAAAGGGAATTAAAGCAAAGTGATGAAAGAGGAAAGCAAACAGATGGTAGAATATAAGGTGAAACCCTAAAGAATGACCATGATGGTGGTGTAAAAATATTTTTGTGGGTCAGATGACAGGTTTTATATATCTATGTACATCAGTATCTATAGATACGGATGTAGAGAAACAAGATAAGTGGGCAAAGGAAGTATTAGGAAGATAAAACAGGGTAGGCAGTAGGGGCAACCAAACAAACATAGAGGATAGGCAAGACTGACAGGGGAGGTGATGACACTATGAATGAGGAGGAACACAATGGAGAAGGAGAGAGAGTGTAGACAATGGTGTTTGTGAGAAGTGGACAACAAGCAAGGGTGGACACAGATACAAAAGGGAGGGCAATACCAGGATGGGGGTATAGGCTGGAGTTGTGCAGCTGCCATCCCTCCTAGCCATGACCCAGTGGGAGTTTACTCATCAATCTGGACTCCCTCACCACTGCGTCCAGGCTTGGATGAAGAAACAAGTATGGGGTAGGGCACGACTCAATCAGATGCAGGAGGAAGTTCTTGAGAGAGCTTATGCAGTCACCTAGCTACCAGTCAATCAGCTCATCCATGATGTCAACTGTCTGTGTGTGATGAGCATGTCACCATCACTTCCACTTCTATTACTACCAACAGAGAAAACAGGCCCAGCTTCCAGTAAAGGGTTGTCTGGTGTTTGAGTTATGGTGATGGCTGTGGCAGCCTAGATAGCAGATGCTGTGGGTGGTGGTGATACCACATGTGGGGATGGGGGTGCTGACAGCCTTTGCGGAAGCGATGAGTGCAGGTCTACATGCTGCTGCATATAGTTATACAATAAATGGAGAAATCTGAAATAAATAAAATAAGTGTGTTTAATAGAAAGGATATCAAGAGAGGGTGGAGGAGAGAATATGGATACAGTGAAAAAATACAGTTCATAAATATTTTTTTCTCCGACAGCATTACAGGTACAAACACCCACACCAAATGTTCAGTGATATATAATCAAGGGGGAAATCAAACCCATAGCCATCAGCGCTTGCAGTCTGAGTGGCAGATGTTCTTCTTGTTTCACTGTTGCAGTCATCACATTTGGGTTATCCCTGCCAGGATATCCCTCGGCCAGCCCGAATACCAGAGGCTTAGCATTTCTATGTCAGTTGCTGTCGCTTCAGGACTGACGGCAGGTCATCAGTGATATAAAGTAAGACAGCCAACGCCATTACATCAGTCTTTCTTGCCATGGAGCCCAAAGCAGAAGCAGTTTGCACTAGTGCCTGTCGGCCACTACCTGAGTTTTATCTTCTGAATTGAAGCTGAAGTCTTCTAAAGCTAAGTACCCCATTGGGGATCCTTTTTTTCTTGCACTAACCGATGTTAGAATGTCAGTCTTACTGCGTCACTTGCAAGAAACCGACTACCCAGTCTCTGGCACCTGCTTCCTTGCCTCAGTCTCAAATGCTTAAAATGGCAGAAGACCTTATCATGCTGATCAGGGAAAGCCAAGCTACCCCTTCCAAAAGAAAAAGAGATCCGTCCCCTGTAGTTTTGTCTGAACAGGAGTCCGATGACTCTGATGCATCTGAGTATGAAGACATGCAACCCCTCTCTACTTATGAGGATTCTGATGTAGAAAATTCCATTCCTTCAACCTCTCCTCCAGAGGATTTTTCCTTTGGGGAAACCCTTCACACCTTAAGGGAGCATTTCCAATGGGAAAGTCAGGACTACCCTCAGTCAAAAAAGAGACTCAGGGAATTCTTAGATCTTCCACAGCACAGACCTCTGGCCATCCCCCCAGTCCTGGATGTTGTGGAGGATGTTTTCCTGGAATCCAGCTTGACTCCTAACACCCTCCCTCCTGCACCCAGAAAACCAGAGAGGGTATTACAGAGTCCCTGACTCTCACAAATTTCTTTTTAAAAATCCTACTGCTAACCCTGAGGTAATTTCTCAAGGGCCTAAAGGAATTAAGGCAATCTCTGCTAAGAATCCCACCCCCTCAGATAGGGATTCCCGACCACTAGACAGATGGGGTAAAAAAGTATACACCTCAGCTACTCTTGCTATCGGAGCCCTAAATTGTCAGTTCCATATGCTAAAATTCCAGCAACATACCCTGCAACTCCTCAAACAAAAAATGTCTTCCTTTCCTGCTTGGGCAGAATCTAGAGAGTTACAAGAGTTAATGCATTCTGCAAGTTAGGCAACTAAACACACCTTGCACTGTGGTTTTGACACCCTAGAAGCTTCTTGCAGGGCAGCAGTCACTGGTTCTGTCCTTGGAAGGCATGCATGGCTTAAGGAACAACTCTTGCCAGACCATGTTAAATCTAAATTGTTGGATGCCCCCTTGCACAAAGACAACTTATTTGGCACTAAGGCAGAAGAAGTCTTAAAAAGGATGGAAGAAAAAGCCAAATCTATGCAGACAGTTAAGGATTTCTTACCAGTCCAGCCACCCAGGTTCAACAGGCATTGTCCCTCCAAGCACTGGTCCTTTCCTGCTCCCTCCAGTTCAGTTCAGCCCAGACCCCGGGGAACAAGACCCCACTGACAACAGCCACAGGGAGTGCAGAGATCTAAGCAGTGGACTACCTCCACTTCCAAACCAGGGAGTTCTAAGCCACCCTCTTATGGTAAGAACTCACAGTGACTCTTCTCCCTACCCCTCCCTCTGCCCACCTCCACTTACCACTAGGAGGAAAACTCTCCTTTCATGGAAACACCTGGGCCACCATTACCAACGACCACTGGGTTCTCAGCATAGTGTCCCAGAGATGCAAATTTTCTTTCCACATCCTTCCAACCCCAAAAGGGTTCCCAGATCTACCTCACAACCAGTGGGTAGAGGCGCAAAAGCAAGCCCTCTCCCTGCTCTCCATGAGGGCAGTAGAGCACATTCCTGCAGAACAGAAAGGGCAAGGTTTCTACTCCAGACTTTTTCTGGTACCCAGAAAAGAGGGCACCTGGTGCCCCATCCTCAGTCTATCCATTCTAAACACCTTCCTGGTGATCCCAAAATTCAAAATGCTGACCCTCCAGCAGCTGCTACTCATGCTTTTCAAGGATGCTTGGCTAGCCACCCTAGACCTAAAGAAGGCCTACCTCCACATTCCTATCAGGGAATCATGCAGGAAATATCTCCGTTTCAGGGCAAGATGTCAGCACTTTCAGTTCTCTGCACTTCCCTTTGGCTTATCTACTGCTCCCAGAGTTTTCACAAAATATCTGGCTCCGGCCACTGCCTTCTGCAGACAAAGGAATGTCCAGATTTACCCATACTTACATGACTGCCTAATTCAGGCAGACAGCTAGGAAAAGCTGCTCCAGCACCTGGCTTTTGTAAAATCCATACTAACCTCCCTAGGATACACAGTCAATGAAAAGAAATCCAAACAGGTACCCATCCAAAATAATTATATTCCTGGGAGCAAGGCTGGACACAGCATCCCAGATGGCATTCCTTACACCAGAAAAGCAAACCTTCCTGACAGCCTACTTCTCCCAACTAGCCACAAGACCCCAACTATCTGCATGGAAAATCCTGCAAGCTCTGGGGTTTGTGGCATTTTGCGTTCTACTTCGATATGCCAGACTGTATATGAGGAAACTTCAGTGATACCTAAAAAGCCTTTGGTGTCAACACTCTCAAGACCTGGAGACTCTCATACCTATAATACCTTGCCTCAGAAAAGATTTTCTTTGGTGGGCAACAGCATGCACCCTCAACAAAGGACTACCTTTCTCACCACCCCACACTGCCCAAAACCTCACCACAGATGCATCAGATTATGCCTGGGGGTGCACATCTGGACAGCAGGTGCATACAGGGCCAATGGAGCCCACAGCAAAGCCATCTGCACATCAGCCAAAAAGAGATGATAGCTGTCCAGCACACCTTGATAGCTTTAAAGCCTCTTCTGTCTCTAGGGGCTCTCCTGATCAGAACAGCCAACACAACTGTGATGTGGTATATCAACAAGCAAGGAGGGACTCAGTCTTACCCTCTGTGCAGGCTGGCCATGACCCTTTGGCACACAGACTCTGCCGTGCAACTCCACCTGTTAGCACAATTCCTACTGGGTTCTCTCAACTCTCTGGTGGACCACTTAGGCAGAAATCTTCTGGACCCACACGAGTGGCAGCTCAACAGAAGAACCTTCATCCTAATAACTCAAAAATGGGGCACCCCGAAGGTCAAATTATTTGCCTCCCATACCAACCATCAGCTCAGCAAGTTCTGCATCAGGGAGCATCACTGCATGGCTTGGACAGTGGATGCCCTGTCCTTCCCCTGGGTCAATCTATTGGTCTATGCCTTTCCTCTACTCCCTCTCATCCCCAGGGAACTGCTCAAAATAAAGGAGGAAAAAACAAAGACAATTCTTATAGCTCCAGAATGGCCTTGCCGGCACTGGTACCCCTTGCTGCACAGCCTGTCCCCTCTGCCACCTTGGCATCTATCTCAGATTCCAAACCTCCTGACCCAGAGGGAAGGATAATTCATGCATTCCCAATTGCAGACACTCAGTTTGGCAGCTTGTCTTATTCCCTAACCCCTGATCAATCTGCCAACCTCAGCAAACCGGTTCTAGATGTTATACATGAGCCCAGATGCCCTAGCACTAGGAAGTCTTATGCTGACAAATGGAAAATATTCTGCACCTGGATTCAGGCAAAGGGATCCAATACGGCACAATCCTCCCTCTCATCCTGGATTACTTAGCTGACCTGCTACACAGTGGACTCTCTTTTTCCTCCATTAAAATTCATGCATCTGCTATCTCTGCTCAATTTCCAGCTGAGCAGCCCCTTTTCTCACACCCTCTGATGAAACCATTCCTAAGAGGGGCTAGCAACATGAGGCCACCAAGAAGAGCACCAACCCCAGCTTGGGACCTTAACTTTGTGTTGGAAAAGCTCACCCCCCACCCCTTCGGACCTGCCTCTTCAGCAGAGCTAAACTTTCTCTCCTGGAAGACAGCTTTCCTTCTGGCCATCACTTCAGCCAGAAGGGTCTTTGAGCTGCAAGCATTCATGGCTGTGGAACCCTTCATCATCTTCCATGCTGACAGGGTGTCCCTTAGGGCTAGCCCATCCTTCATGCCCAAGGTGTGGTGTCCAGTGTGGCTCTCAACCAATCCATTCATTTGCCCACCTTTTTCCCTAACTCACAGATCAAGGGGAAAAGGATCCTGCACTCTCTAGATGTGCACAGATAGCTCAGAGTCTGTCTAGAGAGGACTAAATCCTTCAGAAAGTCTGATCAATTGCTGGTTAGCTTTGCTGCAGGGGCAGAGGGCAAAGCCATATCCAAACAAACCATCTCCAAATGGATAGCACACTGTATCCATTTCTGCTACAAACAACATGGAAAGCTGTCCCCCAAGGGGGTCAGGACTCACTCCACCAGAGCAGCCTCCACCTCTGCAGCTTTCCTCAGAGGAGCCCCCACCAGGGACATCCTGGAGGCTGCCACCTGGACATCTGTTCACACCTTCACCAAACATTACCACCTGCCTATCTTCTCCAAATCCATGGCAGGGGTTGCCTCTGCAGTCTTGCAGGGCGGGCATCTTAGCCAGCCCCTAGTTTCCTTGACTGCTTCCACCATTTTCCTCAGCTTTGGAAATCAACCCAAATGTGATGTCTGCAGCAGTGAAACATGAAGAACATAGTACAGTTGTGTACACTTACCATAAATGTAAAAGTTTAAGTGTATTCACTGTTGCAGTCCTGGTTTCCCTCCCTCCACCCCCCTCTTCTTTCTTCTCTTTCTTTACAAGGGACTTATTGATATTTACTTTCTACGGTGGGGTTCTTCCTCCAGAACCTGGCTTCCACTTGGGGGCTCCTGACAGGTTAGGGCAAGAAAAACTGATGTCATGGCGTCGGCTGCCTTACTTTATACTACTGACGACCTACCGTTAGTGCTGAAGCGACAGCAACCGACGCAGAAATGCTAAGCCTCTGGTATTCTGGCCAGCCGAGGGATACCTTGGCAGAGATAACCCAAATGTGATAACTGCAACAGTGAATACACTCGAACATCTACATTTGTGGTAAGTGTTTACAACTGTACTTTCCTTAGCATACTGAGCTACCTGTAAAGTCTGACTGAAACTTACAGTCAAGGATACAGTTGTAACATCAGTCAGTCATACTGCTACCACTGAACTACAGAACTTAACACAGACATGGGAGTATAAGATAAAATGTACAGTAACAGGCTTTTACTATAAGGTTTGAATATATGTGATACAAAGGATAATCAGGAAAAGGTGAGGGAGAGAAATGGACACGTACACGGTAACAAAGCAGCTCATATATATATATATATGTTTCCCCTTATAACTTTGTAGGTTCATTTCCTGAAACAACAGCAAACACCCACCCCAAATTACCACTTATGGTACAATACACAGCTAAGGGAATAATCAAACCCATAGCCATCAGTGCATGCAATCTGAAAGGCATTGCCTTAACAAGTTGAGCTGCTTCTGCAATTCTACCAAATCCGGCATACACACACAGAGGTATAGCATCAAACACTCATACTGCTACCTTTGAACTATGAAACTTAGCAGAACTGGACAAAACCAGTATTCTGGCAGACTACAGCTACTGTACGTCATCAGATTCCTTGCAGTCCTATTGCAACACCCTGTTGACAGTGGTGTTAACTTTTAAACCTGTACTATATGAAGCAGGTGTACTTATCCCAGCACCTTCTAAAGCATTCCATCCTTCTCCTGTGCAGCTGTGCATTCTCTGCTATAGTTCCTGGAACTATAGGGAATACAGCAGGAGTGTGCAAGATATGTGGATGCCACAGAGCATAATTTTGTGTGTGTAGGTAAGAGAAAGGTTAGTTATAGTACTTTTGTGGTGCTTCCGCTTTAACCTTGGCATCCTACCCGCCCATGTTGGTTTAATGGCGGCACTGCTCACCTGTGCTTGGGATTTCTGTCACACATGACAGCCTGTGCTACAGCATTACATGCCTTAGTCTTATAGTGTGAGCTTTCACACCCCTCCTCCAGTAGCCATTTGCTCTAGTCAGGAGGAGAAAGAGAAATATTTTGGAGTCCTCTAAGCAAGAGGAGCAGCCTCTTTTCTCCCTTGGAGGACATGAGTAGTGTCTTAGAAAACATAGAGATGTATGGTTGGTATCTCACAACCACACCTGTACTTCATTTTTCCAAATAGTGTGCAGCACTGGGCACCCCATTTGCATAACCTGTAGCAGGAAAGCCCAGTACATGCACTGTATTAGTGTTTGACCATTGCGCTGTAAGGTGTATAACATGACAACCCTGTCTTTGCTTCTACACCATGAGCACAACATATAGGTACAGCAATTCCGCTTCCATTAGGCTAAATGTGGAATTAAATATACTGCTCCCCCAGAGCCGTACAGTAATCTCTGTATTGCTGACTGCAGGTGCATAGATGTGTGCACAATGCTGTGTAGAATTCAGCATTGTTTAGCTAGTCAGCATGATGCAGAATTGAGTGATTCAGACACAATATTCAAGGGCAACTTTAACTACTCAAGAATCAAACATGCAGGCCCAGAGATTTCTGGACTTTAATGCAGACACCCTGGAATATCTAGTCTGCACACCCACCAGGGGAGCAATCATCCTTGATCTGGTCCTCACAAACATGGGTTGATTGAGGCATTCCTCCCAGAGTAAAGTTCGCATCAGTCAGGTCGGACCGCAAAGCTGTCTCCTTTGAAAGAAATATTAAGCCTGGGACTTTAGCTAACCCTGGAGCATTTAAAAGATATTCCAAGGCTAACTACATCCTTCCATGCAACAGTCTAACAAAATTCCAAGCTCCTACAAACCCTGCAAACATGTCAGCCTGTGAGGAATTGTTCACTGAAAGCCTGTTAAACCATGTAAATAACTGCATAGAGACAGTTGTAACTACCTGAAAAAAAACAGGGCAATGTCCAAAAACAAGCCCTGTGGCCAAGATGCTGAGCAGTTAACAGGGTCTATATTAAATATTCAAATGCTTAAAAGTTCAAATCACTAAAGAACGAACTGTAGTGATCGAATGCTTAAATGTTCGAATATACATAAAAATTAAAAAAAAAAACAAAGTAAAAAAAAAACAAAAACTAAAGGATGTAAGCAGGGGGGCAAGCCCCCCTGCAACTCCCACTCTCCCTGCTACTTAAATATACCAACTCCAAGATTGTGCTACAGTGTAGGAAATGGGAAATTTTCCATTTCCGCACTATAGCACACTGAAGTGTGATCTCAGAGTTGGTATATTTAAGTAGCGGGGGGTGGGGGTTGCAGGGGGGCTTGCTCCCTGCTTAAACCCTTTATTTATTTTTTTAAATATTATTTATAGGTATTCAAACTTTTAAGCGTTTGATCACTAAAGTTCGTTCTTTAGTGATTTGAACTTTTAAGCATTCGAATATCTAATATAGGCCCAGTTAACAGCACTGTTTTTTAGCTCTGCTTCATTTTAACATCTCTGACAGTTTTTTTACTAAAAAAACTCAAACTGAAAGTTTCAGAATTTTATGAATTTATAGTTGTACATTTACTACAAAAGAATAACAACTTTGAAACTCTTTAATTGCTTTTTCCTGTCAAGAAAACTAGAAAGAACTAATTGTCTCAGAATGAGCCACTCTAAGCCTACTGTACAGGACAGTACAAGTAACATCAATGAGTTATCTGGAAAGATAGATAAATTAGAAAGCAAAATAGACAATTTTAGAAAGGAATGTAAAAAAGCAAGTTGAAGTGCTGAGTGAATCTCTTAAACAACAATCATCACAAATCTCGAGTGTAGAAGAGGCAATGCCTGATTTTGATGGAAAATTGCTTGAAAATGAGAATAACACTGATTTTTTTCTGAAACAAAACAACTTATTCCAGGAAAAAATATAAGACTTAGAGAACAGATCTAGAAAGAATAACGTCAGGATTTATGGGATTCCTGAAAAAGAAGAGGGAGATAGTATGATTCAGTTCATTCATATTCAATTCCTTAACACCTGGCTGCCTAAAACTTTGAACCTGCCTGAAGCCTTTTCCTTTGGCATCAAAAGGGCACATAGATCACTTTCCAGCTCATCTTTAAAAAAAAAAAAAAAAAACAACAAAAAACTCCTTCACCAAGGTCAGTGATCGTAAGATTTTTCTGAAGTTAAGATAAGGATTTAGTCGTAAAAGTACATGGGCTAATTATCCAGTTAAAATTAGAGAAAATGCTATAAGATTTGATGATGACTATTCAACATTAGTGATGTCAAAGAGAAAAGCATGTGTGCCACCATAGCCGGACTTAGGTATAGGCCAACGGCTTCAGCAGCATCTTTTATACACCTAGTGCACTGATGTCAGGGAAGAGGCAACAGCAACCGACGCCGGACCTAGACTTTGGAATTCTGGCCGACTGAGGGTAGCCTGCCAGCAGGATAACCCAAGAGTAATTACTGCAACAGTGAATACACTCGAACATCTACATTTATGGTAGGTACAC
The DNA here is from genome assembly GCF_019279795.1 of Protopterus annectens. Classification (NCBI taxonomy): domain Eukaryota; kingdom Metazoa; phylum Chordata; order Ceratodontiformes; family Protopteridae; genus Protopterus; species Protopterus annectens. Next base: position 1,109,990,755 of record NC_056730.1, read on the forward strand.
AACTGTACTTTACTTTTTCTTGTTTAAAAGTAAATAATCATAATATTTTGAATCATATGCTACGATCAGGAGCGGCCTTAGGTCAACTGGTGCCCTAGGCAAAAGGGCTCCATGGTGCCCCCACCACACCACTCAGTGCCCACATCTTGGTCTACCTACATCAAATAAATACTAGAAAAGCTCCCCTGCTAGAGTTGCGCCCTAGGCGGTCACCTAGTTGGCCTATGCCTAAAGCCAGCTATGGCTACGATGTCAACGGATACAAGTTAATTAATAAACAAAAGACAGTGAATAGCATTCTAAACCACTGTATGTTATTAAATAGTTCTGAATGCTTGCAGTATACCAAAAGGACTGTTTATGTAGCCTATTGAAAGACATTTCTGATAAAAAAAAAATTAGGATCGTCTTTCTCTGTTATTGTCTCTTTTTAATGATTAAATATCTCAGAACTATGTATTATGGAAAGTTTGAATCTTAAAAGGGAAGATTTTTAAGATGTTTTTTCAGATACTATTAGACATAACATTTAAGGAAAAAGGGATTGATTCTAACGTTAGTACTAGATTAGAGTATCAAATATATAAGGGTAAATATAAATGTTCTGTTATATGATAATGTACACTAGGATTATAGCTAAAATATAAAACCTAGGAATATAGTAATAGTAAAAGGCAATTTACAAACAAAAAAGGAAAGAGATTAGAATAAGTAAATATATATAGTTAAAGAATATAAATATATCTACAAGGGTGGGAGGTTAGCTTAGGCTTTAAGTTGTTCACCTTATAGGCACAAAGTGCAGGTTTGATTCTCACATGGGGTAATTAGCTGGGGTTGGAATGGCCCATAAGGGCAGTTAACCTGGTACTAATTTACAAACTTATGATCCTATGAACAACTTTACTCATAATAAATCTTCATCTTCTTTTTCTTTCGGCTTTTTCCAGTTAGTGGTTGCCACAGCGTTTCACCTGTCCGCTCATGATTGGCATTAGAGTTTTATGGTGTCAAGTTGCCAGCCCAGCATCCAACCTTCCACGGAAGGCACACACATGCACGCACTCACGCCTAGGGCCAATTTAGAGTGTCCAGTCCACCTACAGCATGTCTTTGGGATGTGGGAGGTACCACAGCCGAGGATCGAACCGGAGAACCTCTTGCTGTGAGGTGACAATGCTAACAGCTGCACCACCATGGCCGCCCAACTTTACACATAATAAATAAAATAGAAAAATATAAATCATCTGACTTATAAATTAATAACTATGAAAATAACAACTGAGTTTCTCCCTATAGTAGACCAGGGAGATAATGTGAAGTACAAGGAAAGATGATTGCAGAGATTTTCAATTTGGTCAACTTATAATAAAGATTCTGAATACCTATTTAACTTTTCTTATTCATAATAACTCATTAATGGGCTTTTTTAAGATGATGCTTTCTAAAAATATTAGACACATTAGTATGAATCAGAAGCATGAGCTAAGCATTGTTAGTCTAATGGAGAATTTGAGAGGTAGTTTGTTTGTCTTTTTCAACAAACGAGAAATATATTATTCCATGGTAGAATGATTTAGGGTTACATCATTAGGTATTTTTTTTATTTGTTTCAAAAGTTTTGTCTGTAGCTGAAAATTTCATATTGTTACATGTAAATTATATAATAAGTTATGTATATATAAAATTCCTCAGAATTTCATAAAACTCCGTTTTAATGACAGATGTAAGTGCTTACATAAGAAGCAATGTTATCATTGTGAAAATGCTTACATCTGTCATTAATGCTGAGTTTTATGAAGTTCTGAGGAATTTTATATATACTGCCTTGTTTCTGCATGATTGTTTTGGACTTTTTGCTACATTCATTTTTGTGTGGTTCATCACTGGTATCCTGTTTTCCTGCTGATATAATAAGTTATGTACATAAATGTGATTTCATATACCTGTGTTTTTTTCTGACATATAAATGTCTCATTTTAAATAAACATCTATTAATATTAGTGTATTGAATAATCCAGTAAAAAGGGTGAATCTGTTCAAATACTTGCAATTACATAAAACTCAAAATATTTTACAGGAAACACATTTATTTAATAAAGATGTAAATAAACTTTCATTAAATAATTATTTGGTTTTAGCAGGTTCTGGCTTTCACTGTAAAAGAAGAGGCACCCTCATTTTATGGAAGAATTCACCGGTAATGCCTAAAGTGAAAAATACCCATGTTGATAAAAAAGGTATATTAAGCATTGTTATTAGTGAGTTTAAAAGAAAACTATATACATTGGTGAACTCTTACTGGATTCCAAGGGTGAGAGCTAAAGATGCAAAAAAAATTACTTATACACATGAAAGATGAAGTCATAATGGCTGGAGATTTTAATTATAGTTTATCAAACAAAGATTCCACTGCAGATAGAAACCTGAGAATCACATCTTCACTTAAATTTAGTAAATCTAATGAATTTTATGGATATATATGAGCCAAGGAAAACAAACTCACAAGTTTACCCATTATTCATATAGATATGGAACACAAATTAATGTTGATAAAATTTTTGTCTTGAACAGTCTATCACATATCAGAAAAGTTTCAATAGTTTCATGTCCTTTATCAGATCATAATGCTATAATCTTTAGTGTTATTTTAAAAACTGACAATTTAATACATCACAGGAGATTACCAGTGTACATTATTAAATAAAAGGTACTTCCAGTCTAAGTATCACCCTGTCACTGCCATCACTCCTAGGCAACGTTTAAGTTTATGCTGTAAACTTTTAGGTATAGTATGCACAGACTGACCTGTAGCTACAATGCTCTTATAGTACAACACGCCTATGTACTACATTATGGTGGCCCATCTCACAAAGGGATATTTATAGTTATTTGCGTTTATTTGCAAAAATGACACATTACAGCAATACTATGTACATGGCTGGACTTAAATAAAATGGTACCCTAGGCATTCTCTACTGTTTAAGCACCCCTACGCACACACACACACATATATCCTCAAGTACTCCCCTCTTTTTACCCCCATCGTGGGCTTCCCATACTGCACACTTTACTTTTTTCTTCCTTTTCTCACATTTGCCTTAATCTCCAGCTTTTTCAAGAAGCCATAACTTTCCATATGCTCTGAAGTACATTTTAAAGTTTTTTTTTTCTTTTCACACAACCTTTCATCCAATGGTGGCTTGAATAGAAATTACGATTAAGGAAAGTAATTTAGTGTTGTTGTTCTACTTTTATTTTTCTTGCATTCTTTCAACATACCTTTCCTGACCAATACAGCACAGTAATAACCATTTAGGAAATAAATCAATTAAGCCAGTGCCCCTAGAAGCCATAGGGGTTATAGATGCTCTGTGATGCATTTTCAGAGCTTTTCCAACCATTTAATCCAATGGTGGCCTAAACAAAAATCACGAGTAAGAAAAAAATGTCAGTCTTATTTTTTTTCTTTCAAGGAATACACAAAAGTTGTGTCCATGGCTTCATGCTCAATGCTGCAAAATAATAGATCACAATAAACTATTAAGACAATTGTTGTAAGGATACACAGGTCCCATCTGGGAATACTGCCTATGCATCCCTCTGGTTTTAAACTGGGGTGAAAGCAAAGATTCAGACTGCCACGGTCATGTATTTCAAGTGACTGCTGACATACAGAAACATAGCATGCCTCCTCACTCCTCACCTCTAACCCCAAAGGTAGTGTATACATGCCTGATGTGTGGTTTAGACAGTTTACTGCCCCACACAAACTATAGTACCCTTCTTTGTACACCTCTGATATCTGTGAGAAAGGTAAAAAAAAACAAAAAAAAAAACACTTTCTCCACTGTCCCAGCCCAGACACAAGCTGTAATGACCTTCTGTGTACACCTCTAAGGTTTGATTGTAATAAAAATTAAAATAATAACTACACAATCCTCACCCCCACATGACCAACATCAGTTTTCTGTACAAATGTACACATCTGAGCAGGTCTGATTTTAGAATGGATGCTGTTGAGAGCAGAGGCCATTATCAACTTTCTCCTAAAAGGGTCATATCACAGCATTATTCAGGCTAAAGAGTGTAATAAAAAAAATATATACTTTTTTTCTCCTCATTTTTCCCCAACTAGCAACAACATTTGTGGAGCCTACTCACAGTCGATGATTAAATGGGTTCCCCTGTATCCATTTATAGATTCCGGGGAGTGATGGGCCACCAGAGTCTGGAAGATCTAAATTTCTGAATGTTCTTTGAAATATTTTATATCTTACTTTTGAAATATAATGTCTTGTTAGCTGCATTTTTTTATTGATAACCAGAAGAAAAACGTATGTGTCCCAGCTTTATTAGGTGTATGCACAGATAAAAATCTGTGATGTTTTTTCACACACAAACACATAAGCCATAGCAATACTAGTTTTGTACTTATTTCAGCAAATAGCAATACATTGTACAATACTGGTACTGCCACACCAGATGAGTGACTGTTGTTTACAGTTGTCAAACAAGAGTGGGGTAAGTCATTTTTACTTACCTCATTGAGGAGTAATGCATAAATGCCACAGCCTCTGATTTCTCAGATCATCCCTGAATTTGCCTAATAATTTAGCTCTGTCCTTCATAAAAATTTTGATTTGTTGGTAAATCATTCAGGATTACAGAGACAGTCAATAAATCCAGACATCAGAGTTTTATACTTTTTATTGTCCAGAAAAAATGCATGTTGATGCAAAAGATGGTATTCTATTAACTTTTTAAATGAATTAGAGTAATATTTAAAATGTGTTCCTGATTTTTTGCCTTTATTCTGCTATTATTTTTTGGCATTGTGCAAAATTCTTCAGCAAAGAAGTTGAGTTATAGTATTTGGTGTTCTGACAGAAATTATAAAACTCCCCGAAAGAGAAAACCATCCCTGAATATCAGCAGCATTAGCTCTTCCTAAAATCCAAGACATACACTGAGATCAGTCACTCTGGGCTTCTAATCTCTCTTGTACTTACCTTGCTCATGTTCGTTATCAATTTTATCCTAACAGGGTCATATCACAGCCCTGTTCAGGTTAAATAGTGTAATCAGGAAATTAATACATTTTTTCTCCTCTTTTTCCCTAACCAGTTGCAGCTTTTCACACAGTCAATGATAATGAATTGGCTCCCCTGCAGTCATGGGTATTGCAGGTACCTAAAGCTGGCTATGTTAGTTTTAATGGAGAGAATTACCAGTAGTAGGGTTTAACTAAGTCAGGGGCACTATGTCAGTAGTAAAATATTTAATGGAATTGTGAAGCCTGTTACTTGATAAAACATTGTTACTATAATAATAGATACCTTTGAATTTTAAAGGAGATATAAATAAGAGTTATTACTCTCCTTGTTTTAGTATACAAGATTGCTGTACTAGCTTTGGTTGGTTTGACAGACATGTTACAAAATACCAAGATAAGATAACTTGCTGTGATTTGGGGCCCCCACAGTAACTAGGAGTCCCCAGTGACTGCAGGGTTCACTGGTGCCTAAAGCCGGCTATGATTTTGAAGTATCTGACATTGTCCTGAGGGATTCACTAAAGGCTTACTTAAATGAAAGTCTTACATGTTGGTACATTAATAACACAAGAGAATGGGACAAAGAATTGAATATACTACAGACCAAAATAGACACACTAAGGTTAAATCTAAAACCAAATGACATCATCAATCAGTCTGAACTTAAATACAAAATATGTCAAAATTTGAAATCATAAAGTTTCAATAAACCTAGAAAAATTTAAACTTCAGGCATATTCAGTAAACCCTTTAAGCTTGCATAAACTTGCTCTTAGATAAAAGAAAATGAATAAACTAAATCATATCAAAGAAATGATAACACATACAAATAATAAAAAAGAAAGAAGAATCGATATTAAAAATATTCTTAAGGGCTTTAAAATATTTTATGAAAATATAAATAATACAAATAACCTACATAATAATGATATAGTTGAAAGTTTTCTAAGGGAAAATATAAATAACAAAACAGTAAGTGAAGAATTAAAAAAAATGATAGACCATTCACTTTAACAGAAATAAAAGATCAAATAAAAAAGTAAAAAAAAAAATAAGATGCCAGGCTTTGATGGTCTTATACCAGAATTATGCAAAATATTACTGGATGATGCAGTGACAATATTAGATAAGGTTAACAGAGAAATAAAAACAACTGCTGAAGCCCCCCATCATGGAAATACTCCCTCATATCACCTATCTTAAAGCAAGATAAGGATTCTACAAAGTGATCATCTTACAGACCAATTTCACTTTTAAATGTGGACTATAAGATGTTCTTGTCCATTTTAGCTAACAGAATTATTCTGTTTATACCTAAACTAACAGTGATCAAACTGGGTGTATTTTAAATGGGCAAGTATAGGATAAAAATAATAAGAACACATACATTAATAGACTATGCAAATAAAAAAAAAAAAACTTTCTGTCATTAGTCTTGATTTAGATACGGCTTTTGATGCAGTTTACTGGTTGAACCTGTTTAAAACAAAGTCTCACCTGAGAAAATTGAATTAATTTCCAAATTATGGAATAACTCTTATGCTTATTTTAGAATAAGTTCTTTTCTTTCTAATTCCTTTAAATTACAAAAAGGCACAAAACAAAGCTGTCCATTATCACCTTTACTTTTCGCATTAGCCCTGGAACCTTTTGCTAATAATATTAGATCCAATAAGAACATTAATGGTATCAAAATATATTCCTATTGGAAATACTCCACAAAAATTAATACTGAAGACTTCTCTGAAGAATACAAGAAAATAATATTAGAATCTACCTATAAAACTGCATCTTCGTTATATTGGAAAAACTTCACTTGGAAAAAATCTTACACAGAGCTTGTGTCACTCCTAACAAAATTGCAATTATGTATAAATCAAATAGAATTAAATACTGGAGATGTGATTATGAAGTAATAGCTGATTAGACACATATAGTATACGAATGTGAAGTCATCTCCCATTTGGGAAAAAAAGTAATGACTTCATTCAAGCTCTATGCTCAAAGAGATGTAATATTTCTAAATCTTTAGTTTTACTTCATGCTCTGATTCCCGAGATACTTCTAAAAACCAAAGTGCCTCTTCTTTGGTCTTTTCTTGCTATAGCCATAAAAGTAATTACTAAAAATTGGAACGGTAAAGTTACCCCCTCTAGTGCTGACTTTATTAGTATGGCAAAGATTGTTTGCAGTAATGATTGTGTACTATAAAGATGACAACTTCTAATATTACACATTCATATAAATCTTGGCTTAAACTTAAAAGATTTGCTTGAAAAATATTAATTGTTGTAGACAGAGGCACAGTATACTAACCTCGAAAAAGGGCATAGCAAAATTAATTTAAAATGGGTGGCGAAAGCCACACACACTCTGGCTAGGCTTATAAATGTCCTAGGGCAGATAGCCTAGTATGAACCTATGAACCTATATGTATAACTTTGATGTATTGATCAGCTGTGGACCTATGTAAATAGTTATTTGTTTGTTTTATAATTGATTTGTTTAGTTATTGTTTTAAAACAAAAAAGAAAAAAAGAAAAAGCCACCCTGGTGGAATCACAGTATAAATACATTGTATAACAAAAGAAAGAAACTTACACCCAAAAACAGGAAGGGCATTGCCCAGAAGGGTAAAAACTCTCTCATCAATATGAACAAGTAAGTCAGGAGACTAATCAATTCCACCAAAGCCAGGTATGAGATAAAAATGGCCTCCCAAGCTAAAGAAGCCTTAAGGCTTTCTTCAGTTATGTATGCAACCTCAAAGGCAACAACCAACAAATTAGTGAACTCATGTTGAATGGAACCACCTATAAGGCACTGGAGGATATAGCAAATCCCAAACAATCAATAACAGACCACTACTGTTACACCAAACCAAAGAAACAACGAGCCACCAAGCTGAAGAACGGCAAACCAAGTCATATCACAAAACGGCACTTTAATAGCCAAAAAAACAAACATGAACACCAAATGTGAAGAGCTTTTCATTTAACTCCTGTTAAACTTCTTCAGACTGTTACAAAACACTGCCATCACTTCCTTTAATACAAAAACAAATTGTAGTTAATATTAAATTAAAACCACCTGCTCACAATTAATCAACTTCCTTAACCAAAAAAACCTTAAAAATATATATAGAATAAATAAGTGAATGCAATAATCAAAGTGCAAGATGTGCCTATTGGATAAAACCATGAATGAACAAGTATTGAAGGGACTAGAAAAATGAATATATTAAACAATAGTATGAAAAGTTAATATATATATATATATATATATATATATATATATATATATATATATATATTGTAAAATGATTTAATACTAAAAACTTGAATAAATATTCTATTATTGATATTGATGACCTTAGTGACATTTATACAAAATATGTAACAACAATTTAATAAGTATAGTACTATAAACACTTCATTATTAAATTTAAATACTAGACAAAAAATATATTTTAAAAATGTTAAAAGAATATTTTGTATGCATTATATAAAATACATTAAAAGTACAATAAAAAGAACAATAAAAAGAAAACAAGCTATTAAATAATGGCAAGGAGATCCAGAATTATTTCCAAGAGAGATATAGTGATTTTACCATGTCATATAATTTTATTCCTTTGTAATGCCTTTAATTTTAATATAGGGCTAATTGTGCTCCGCTCATTTATGCCAGGCCACATATAAGCTTGTGTATTAATTTGCCATTTTAATTCTTTTAATTTTAAATACAAGTCCCAATGTCTTCTGTTCTCTATTTCTACATGGTCAATTGCCATGAAGGAGAACTGGCGGTCTTTGTATTCACTAATATGTTTAGCTAGTGCATTATTAGACTTGTTTTTCTTAATGGCATATTCATGCTCATATATTCTTTGGCTAAACTATCTTTCTGTTTTCCCTATATAGAATATTGGGCATGAATTGCATGTGGCTAGGTATACTACCACTTTAGATTTGCAGTTATACTTGCCATGTAAGTAATACTTCATTTTCCTTACATAAAACACTTCCCCTATTTTTATTTTGTGGCACCAATGACAAGCCCCACATTTAGTCATACATGTCATGCCATTCCTAAATGACCTGTTCTTATATTTTAAAATATCCTTAAAACTTCTACCCTTTCTATAAACAATTTTAGGTATTTTGCTAATGTGGTTCCCAAAGTAAGAATCTTCCATAACAATGTTCCAGTTGTCCATAAAAATATCTCTGATCATACTGTGTTCTTGAGAGAATGTTAGGACAAGTGCTTTCAAAAATTTTGTTTCTTTTGCTATGTCTCTACTATTATCATTATTAGAACCACTATTAATGATATTAGATGGGGTACTACCATTATTTACCACGCTTGATCCGCTAAGAATGGGTTTAAAATATCCATTCTGTCTTTTAGTAGTAACTTCTTGTATGATAGTTTCAACTAGCATTTCTAGATAACCTCTGTTGAGAAACATGTCACTTAAAAAAAACACATTCTTCTAGAAATTGATCAAAGTCAGTGACCATCGGGCTGCTCTTACCAATTGACCTTTAATAACAGACTTTTTCTGATGCAACTTCTATAATGTAGGAAACAATTTGGCAATTGACCATGTAGAAATAGAGGACAGAAGACCTTGGGACTTGTATTTAGAATTAAAAGAATTAAAATGGCAAATTAATACACAAACTGATATATGGCCTGTTATAAATGAGCGGAGCACAATTACCTCTGTATTAAAATTAAAGGCATTACAAAGGAATAAAATTATATGACATGGTGAAATCACTATATCTGTCTTGGAAATAATTTTGTATCTCTTGTATGCCATTATTTAATAGCTTGTCTTCTTTTTATTGTACTTTTAATGTATTTTATATAATGCATACAAAATATTATTTTAACATTTTTAAAATATATTTTTTGTCTAGCATTTAAACTTAATAATGAAGTGTTTATAGTACTATATTTATTGAATTGTTACATATTTTGTATAAATGTCACTAAGGTCAGCAATATCAATAATAGAATATTTATTCAAGTTTTTAGTATTAAATAGATTTTACATATATAATACATTTTACTATATATATATATATATATATATATATATATATATTAACTTTTCATACTATTGTTTAATATATTCATTTTTTAGTCCCTTCAATACTTGTTTATTCATGGTTTTATCCAATAGGCACATCTTGCACTTTGATTATTGCATTCACTTATTTATTCTATATATATTTTTAAGTATTTTTTTTTTTTTGGTTAAGGAAGTTGATTAATTAATTGTGAGCAGGTGGTTTAATTTAGTATTAACTACAATTTGTTTTTGTATTAAAGGAAGTGATGTCAGTGTTTTGTAACAGTCTGAAGAAGTTTAACAGGAGTTAAACGAAAAGTGCTTCACATTTGGTGTTCGTGTTCATTTTTTTGGCTATTAAAGTGCCATTTTGTGATGTAGCAAATCTGATTTAACTTGAATTTTATCCCCCCATTACCCCTAGTCATCCCCCAGAAATACTCCCAACTATCACTGGGGGAGCAGATCGTCCATACACTGTCTAATGACAAGAACACTGCTTTGATTTGCCCTGATAATATTCCAGGATTGTTCCTTATTAGCATAAAACATGACCTGTCAGCTGTGCTAGAATCTCTGTTTAACCAGCAACCAGACGGCTGCATGCCAAAGAAATGGAGAACTTCAACAGTTATTCATCTATACAAGGGGGAGGGCTTCCATGGACCCAAGGAACTACAGACCTATAAGTCTGACTAGTCTCATATGCAAGGCAATGGAAAGAATTATCATGGATCTGATAAACAATGACATAGGAAACCTGCAGACACCAGGCTCTACCCAGTTTGTTTTTTATTAAAGGCAGGCCATGCCTACTTAACCTGGAGGACTTTTTTGAGAAGGATTCTAAAGTCATGGACAGGGGAAAAACAGTGCCCACTGCCTACCTCAACCTGGCCAAGGCATTTGACACAATACCTCACCTGATATTTTAGATAAACTAATAAAATTAGGCATAAACCCATATGCTACCTGATGGATAGTCAGCTGGCTCACTGATAGTACACAAGTTGTTAGGATAGGAAGAATCCACCTCCTTAAAGAGGCCAGTCACTAGTGGAGTACTACAAGGACTGGTGCTGGAGTCTCCCCTTTTTAGCATCTATTTCTCTGAAGTCAAGGCAAACATCAAAGGTCTCTGTCTGACCAAGTCTGCAGATGACTGTAAACTTGGTGTGGTCATTAAATTCCCTAAAGTCACAGAGATCCTGATGTAGACAAACTGGTGCCACTACCACGGACAAAAATGCCAAGCTGTACCCTTTGGAAATACTGCCAGGAAATTACCACACTGATAATACACCCCTAAAAGTAGATACAGTGATGAAGGATCTGGGAACAAGGCATGCTGACAGTAAACTGACTTTTAAACACTATGTCTCTACTATGGTGAGAAAACCATTCTACATTCCACAACGTATAAGTAAGGGCATGGTATCCACTTCCAAAGAGGTCATTGCTCTGCTTAACTCTCCTCTCATCAGGCCAGTCATTGAGTACAATACACCCTTTGGTATATATATATATATATATATATATATATATATATATATATATATATATATATATATATATATATATGACCATGCACTTGCAACAGCTTGAGAGACTGCAGAGGGTCATCACAAAAAGAATACAGGGAGTAAACAACAAGTCCCATGAGGACCTTCTCAAAGCACTACCCCTGTATACAGTCTCCTGCAGACTGCTGTTCAGTGATGCATGCCTAACCTAAAATACATCCTCTTATCCCACATTGATGGATTTATTGCAAAACAAGTAGCATCAAAGTACCCATTCTAAGGACCTAAACCTCATCTGTGACATAAACAGGACATATTGGAGAGACTGGTATGTGTCTCTAAGATTATCCATTCTGTGGAACACATTTCCAATCTGTATGAAGCAAAACTCATCTCTTTCCCTATTCACATGTAACTTGGACCAATGTATGGGAAATCATAAATTTAGTAACTGAAAAAATGCCAGCACAAAACTCAGTATATATCAGCAACAAAACTACAGCAACACTAAGATAAAACTTAAGTGTTTTAATACATATTGAACAATTCAATAATCCAGACCGGTTTCAGCCTAACATGGCTTTCCTCAGTGGAACAAGAAAAGTACAAACAGGAAATGATGCACAAATGCAGGTTTAAATAAGGTCCACAGACGAATGAGTTGCTTCCAAAGGATTTTAGGCATGCCCATAATTCTGCCTGAAAGAAAAACTGGAAGGAAAAATACAAACTAGAAAATAAAAAGTGACAAGTAAAAAATAGATAATCCAAATAGCAAATATGGTAAATGCCTAAAATCCTTTGGAAGCAACTCATTCGTCTATGGACCTTATTTAAACCTGCATTTGTGCATCATTTCCTGTTTGTACTTTTCTTGTTCCACTGAGGAAAGCCATGTTAGGCTGAAACCGGTCTGGATTATTGAATTGTTCGATATGTATTAAAACACTTAAGTTTTACCTTAGTGTTGCTGTAGTTTTGTTGCTGATATATACTGAGTTTTGTGCTGGAATTTTTTCAGTTACTGATAGTTTGTTTTGCCTTGCACTTGGATCCTACTTGCAGGGATTTTCTCTTTTTCCAAACCATAAATTTACCCTTGGTTGGCATTTATGTCCATAATGAACAGGGGCAACCTGTGAATGTTTGATGTGTACAAACCTATATCTTAGCCATAAAACTTTTGGTGGTACTGACAATTTAGCAATTGTTTTAGTGAATTTGAGGTAAGCTTGGATAGGCTTAAAATGGTTTTCAGTCTGTTAGCTCAGTAACCACTTATGATTCATTTCTTGAGCCCTCATTTGCATAATCATCAGATGTAGGCACCTGAATTTGCACAATATAAGTGTGAGAGAAGGCAGTGAGCCTCGTTGCCCTATGGAAGAATGCATAGAGCTGCAAAGCATCAATTTGCAACAAGTGGCACTATTTGCTTAGAGGTGCTACATCCAGGCTCCTTTAAGGTACGTTCATAGGTTAATAGGTAGGTACTAGGCTATCAACCCAAGGGCCTATGTAAGCCTAGCCAACAAGGTTCCTTGGTTTATGCCACCCAAGAAAGTTATTTTCCTGCGCCACTGTCGAGCAGAGACACAGAAGTGATCCCCGGGGTGTATTTCCTATTTCCCTCACATTTTCATGCATGGCTACTGGTGGTTTCTGTGTGACTTAACTACATAATGAAGTAGCTTTGAAAATACTTTAAAGCCTTACTGAACAAGTGGAGGTAGGGTGGTCAGCAATGGTTGTGCTGAAGGATTGTTAAGCCTAATTGGAACACATCCAACACCAAGTACTCAGAGCATATGTGAATACATTTAGACTGGCCCTGAGTAGTAATTTGTGTCAAACCACTTTCCCTGTTGTATAGATATGGTATTTCACATATGTAAAAGTCTGTTTAGCAGTGGGAGTAAACTGTCTTGTCATCATGCTGATTGGAATATAACAGCTGAGGGAGTGTAAGTGACATTTTTTCAGTAATGTTATGAGCATGACAGTAGATAAACAGCCTGGATATAGGAATATAACACACCAGCAGCATGTTATATGGACAAGGGATAAAACAGTGTGATATAGTTACCTAAGACAGTCATATCCATCATGTTAATACCAGTGCTTTCCATTCCCATACAGCCATGCCCACAAAAAAGGATAGCAAGCAAAAGAGCACTAATTCTGATGAGAAAGCTAGTCAAAAATCACAATTCTGTTAGGCAGAAAATGAGATGCTACTTCAGGACATCCAGCTCCATGGACAATTGCTCTCTGGCAAGTATGCTGCCAGCCTGGAGTACTGTGACTGTGCTTGTGGACAGTATTATTGCTGTCAGATGACCAGGGCTATATGTATGTATGAAATGGTCTGCCACAAGGCCCACCATCATTACTTGTCCAGTGGAAAAAAAGAAAGGTTTTCACCTTGCATGGGGGGGGGGGGGTTCATCAGTCAAGCCACCTCTGATGAAAATGGAGGTGTTTCTGGCCTCTTTTAGAGGCAGTTATACCTCTGCAAGATCTCTCGGTGTAGTGTTGGGCATTAATGCAGAGCTTCATGTGCTCCATGCATATCTGTTGTAGATGTCCCAGGTACATAGTGGTCTTCTTGTATAACTGTGCACTTACTTTTCCATGCCTCATGACTCACTGGCCCACTTAGTAAAGCTGACTGCTTTGGGTTATACAGAAATATCAGGGATTCTTCTGGAGCTCAGTTGCACTTGCACAAGGTATTGTGCTTTGCATGTAACAGGAGATTCTTTGAATGGCATAGCCATTGTGGTATTGCTACCACATGATGATGGAAGCTCAGTAACCTCTAATGATGGTGTAGATGAGCTTTCATAGTCAGAGAGAAAAGAGTGTGTGTACTGGACACTGGGCATGTGACCACTGGATCCCCTATACACACCATGGAAACAGCCTCTGCAGAATCCTAGGAGACACATGCACCACAGTCAGGACACTGGCAGTCAGGTCAATCAGGTACCTCCTACAGGGAAAGTGGCCCCATTGGACAGAGGCATTCATAAATTGAGTTGGTGCCTGTGCTTATTGGCGACATGGTTATTTCCCTCCCCCTGTAGTTGTTATGTCAATGGCTGTGACCCAACATGGAGACACAGCTAATACCACCACAGCTACTTTCTAGTTAGTAAGACTAAGGCAGGATGTGACAGATGACCTGCAAGAGTGCATGTCCGAAATGCATGATAGTTTTGACAAATTAAATTACAAGCTAGAATGTGCTATGTCCTAATGCTTACCTGGTGTGTGTCAGGCACCATCCACAAAGCCACTCCACCATAACCTCAATAAGTGGTGGCCATCATGACTAAGGACAACCTTGATCAAAGTCACCCAGTGAAAACATGTCAATGGCTATATCTGTTGTGAAGGTGTCTACAGTCAGGAGAGGACATCCCTAGGGTCATGGCAGTTTCAGCAGTGACATTTCTGGGAACATACATCATTCATGGTCAGGCAGCACTTCATCTAGCCAGGGCTATGATATGACTAGTGTAAGCCACAGAAGGGCCAGATGTTATGTGATCCTATCTCGCCTACATTCTGACTGATGGGTTCGGAGCCGATCCCTCGGCTCCGACTCGGCACGCTTATGCCAAAGAGCGAAGTCTCTTATTGGCTGAGCTTACTATATCCCAGGATGCACCACTACCAGTCCCCCAGATCTCGTTTGCCGCTTACTGCGAAGACGTGGTCTCGAGCTGGCTGGGCTGAGTAGTTATTTTAACTAACTTTTTCTGTCAGTTTTTTGCTGTTTTTTGTCTCAAAAGCTGTTTTAACGGCTAACGCTCTTATTGTGTGTGTTTGGATTGTGAAAACTTGTTGTGTGATTGGGTTGAGTTTGATTTCGGCCCCCCTTCATCTAGGGCCTTCCCGGTCAGTCAACCCTTCTAAAACTTTACAGGGTTCCAGAGTTCCCTGTCATTTGTGCTCTTAAGCGATAACTGTAAGCCTATTTTTTTTTAGGTTTGTCATCAGTAAATCAGTAGTTGTATATTTTCCTGTCAAAGTTACTGGAATTGTTTACTATAATGTCTCAGACTCCTAGGCCTTCGGGCTTTAAAAAATGTTCAAAATGTGGTTTCAAAATGTCTATCACAGACGATCATTTGCTCTGTGTGTATTGTTTAGGTGCAAAACACTTGCAGGAGTCATGCAGCGTATGTCACGCTTTTTCCTCAAGGGTCCTCCAGGAGAGGAAAAATAAATTGATTCTTAAGGGGTTAAATAAACCTTCCTTTGAAGAAGCCTTGGCATCCTCTCCTTCTCCAGCTAAAGAAAAGGCCGCCGGTTCCGACCAGTCCGTCGGATCCGACCGCCAAGAGACATAGGCAGGCCTCTCCTTCGGCTCCAAAGACTTCGGAGCCGAGGTCGGAACGGTCTGCCTCGATGCCACCAGTATCGACTCCTCTGGCTTCGGAGCCGATGGCTGGGGCATCGAGAGGCGGGTCACCTTCGTCGGCTCCACTGCTCTCGGAGCCGACAAGGGTCGCCCGCTCAGACACTTCCTCCTCGGCGAAGTCCACCTCGGCACCGATGGAATCTGGTGTGTGTATTCCCTCGGCGCCGATACTCATCGAGTCGCCTCGGAGCCGGTCCCCTAGCCCTTTGGGGCCGTTGGAGAGGCCGTCTCGAACCCGTTCTGTTTCCTCTCGGTCTTCGAGAATGTCAGATTCTGATATAGACAGGGTGCTCCAAAGACTGTTCCAGTCCCCAGTCTTCCAAAAATTTGTTTCGGTTCCGACCCAGTTGGCTTCGGAGCCGATGACCTTGGCCCACCCCATTGCCATTCCTCCTCCGACTGCTTCGGCTCCGTCGGAGCAGGTGCTGTTGGAGCCGGTGGAGATCTCAGGGTCGGCTCCGACCCTTACTCCAACCCGGAGGCTCAGGTCCGAGTTTGGTGCGCGGGCTCCTTGTGCTGGACCCGGGGGTGATGTTTGGGACCTATGCTTTCAGTTCCGAGCCTCCCCTCGGTGCTTGCTGCGGGACTTCCGTCGGCTATCACGGCTCGGAGACCGGACACTCCCAGGATTCTGGGGTCCGGCTTTCAGGGCCATGAGGAGTGCCTTGGCCAAGTCCTCTTCGCCATCTCTCCGGCTTTACCGGCACCTTCCCTGGGCGTGGAGACTGGGTCTTTGGCAGTTCCCCTGTCCGTAGTCAGCGGAGCCCGAGGCCTGAGGTTACCCCAGTGGGGTTCCCCTCCTCCTGAGGGTTCTTCGAGTTGTCTTCGGAGGAACCCCCAAGGAAGAGATCGTGCAAGAGGAAGCACGTGGACTCCCCGAGTCTATTACATCAGACACTGATATGGATGATGCAGAGGGGTCCCAAGTCGTCCTCGGATGATGTCTCATTTGCAGACATCTTAGAGATCCTCAAACAACGAGGCGGCTGGATATCCAAACCCCTCTGCGGACGAGTCAGTGCTCCTCAAGGCCTTTGGGGCTCAGCCCTCCGCCTCCTGGGTGTCTCCGCCTTCGACGAGCTTCTGGATTTAGTTTGTCGAAGGGCGTGGGAACATCCAGATACCGTGGAACCAGTCCCTTCTCGTCCAAATAAATTTTTGTCTGCTCCCCGAGAAGGAGTTCCTCACTAAAGGCGTGGCTGTAGATGCCATGGTGGTGGCATCTGCTACACAACAGGACGTGGCAGAGGCTTCAACGTCCGTCCATCCTCCTAATAAGGAGTCTAGGAGTATGGACAGGTACGGAAGCGCACCCTGACTTCAGCGGCCTTTACTTTAAGGTCTCTGAATTATTTGGCACATTTTACCAGGCTTCAGAGGGATCTGGTCAAGGAGTTGTCAGATTCCCTCTCGGTAACCTACCTGAGCAGCTAGCCCAGTCGGCTAGCTCTCAGTTGGCTATCCTTACGCCAATTTCTAACTCGTCCATGAGGCTCATTTCCTACGCGGCCGAAGGCGGGTAGAGCGGCAGGCACAGGCGTGGCTCTCGAGACAAGCCTGGCTCCGCTTGTGTCAGTTTGCGGAGGCCTTCAAGTCTTCCTTCGCCGACGCTCCCTTTGATGGGTCCTCATTGTTTGGACCCAAGGTTAAAGACACCCTTACCCGCTGTGAGCAAGAGGGAAAAACTTTATCTGCCGTAGGTGCCCGTTATTCCACTCCCTTTCGGCCTTACCCCAAGGCTAAAGGAGGGGGGAAAATGTGGTTCCGCAAATCTCGCAAAGTTTTCTCCCAACAGCAGGAAGATTCCCCTTCCAGAGGCAGAGGACGGGGAAATTTTTCAGGGAGATGCCGTCCCAGAGGCGGCAGAGGGCCCCGCAATTCTGGAGACCGCGAGTCCTTTCGTGGCTCTTCAGCCTCCCACACGTCATGAGGGATTGCCCGGCTGTGCTGCTCCGGAGCCAGTCAGGTGTCGTTTGCCAAGCACCTAAAAGCCTGGGAGTCAATCACTCAGGACAGATGGGTGCTTCGGATCATTGCCGGAGGTTACACCATCCCATTCACATACTCGCCCCCACCGTCCAAAAGAATCCCGGACCCACCACCCAGTCAAAGGGAAATGGCAGCCGCAGAAGCTTTAAAGCTGCTAGAAAAAGGAGTCATCCAACCGGTCCCCACAGACCAGATCGGATCAGGAAATTACTCCAGGTTCTTTTAGTGCCAAAAGACAGGGGACCTGAGACCAATATTGGATCTCAGCAGACTGAACCAATCCGTCACGAAATCCAAATTCAGAATGGTCACGTTACAATCCATTCTCCCATTGTTGGAGAAGGATGTTTGGATGTGCTCCATAGACCTCAAGGACGCCTATTATCACATACCGATACATCAGGCGTCCAGAAGGTATCTGCGCTTCAGCCTGGGAGTCAGTCATTACCAATTTTGCGCTCTGCCCTTTGGTCTCACCACAGCCCCCAGGGTGTTCACCAAGTGTTTGGCAGTAGTGACGGCTCACCTGAGAAGTCTTGGATTCCAAGTGTTTCCCTATCTCGACGACTGGCTCCTGACTGCCACCACCAGGCATCTACTAATGGACAACCTCAAAGCCACCATCTCTCTGGGTATTACCCTGGGGATTACATTCAATTGGTCAAAGTCTGTCTTGCTGCCCTCTCAACGCATAAAGTTTATAGGAGCAGAGATAGACTCAAGATTGATGCGCGTCTTTCTTCCTGCCGAAAGGATCCAAACTTTACAGGGCCAAGTTCGAGCTCTGATCTCGAGATCCAAAGCCCCAGCCAGGATGGTTCTACAAGTTTTAGGCTCAATGTCTGCCACGGTTCTTTTAGTTCCTCTAGCAAGATTACACATGAGGATTCTTCAGTGGCTATTGTCAACTCAATGGTCCTTTCAGGATCTTCCCCTCAATCATCACATCATGATTACGCATATATGCAAAAGGGACCTTCGCTGGTGGCTTCAGACATCCAATTTGGATCAAGGAAAACCCTTTGTTCTTCCCTCTCCAGTGGTTACCCTGACGACAGATGCCTCCCAGATAGGGTGGGGGGGGCATTGTCTGGGCAGGCTAGTTCAGGGCTCCTGGCTTCCAGACGAAGCTCTTCTCCACATCAACGTGTTGGAGATGAGGGCTGTACTTCTATCCCTACAAGCCTTACACAAGTTTCTTCCTCAGGGCATCATCGCCATCCACACAGACAATATGTCGGTGGTTTGGTATCTGAACAAACAAGGAGGGACCAGATCATACCCCCTTTGCAGAGAGGCCATGAGAGTGTGGGAATGGGCTATAGCTACCAACCGCTTCTTGGTAGCGACCCACATCCCGGGAAAGTCAAATGTATTGGCAGACAAATTAAGCAGGACAATTCTCTCTCCTCACGAGTGGTCTCTAAACCACACAGTAGCAGCTCAGGTTTTCAAGAGATGGGGGACGCCGTGCTGCGACCTATTTGCAACTCCACAAAACACCAAGTGCCAAAGGTTCTTCTCCTTGATCCCACATCAGGGAATACCAGCCATGGATGCTCTAGCACAACCTTGGCCAACAGGGCTACTTTATGCCTTTCCTCCAATTCCACTTCTTCCCAAAGTTATTCAAAAAGCTTCTCAACTGGGGTCTTCAATGATACTGATTGCCCCATACTGGCCTCGTCAGATATGGTTTCCTTACCTGAAGAAGCATGCAGTGGACGATCCGTGGACCTTAGACCTAATTCCGGACTTGCTAATCCATCAGTCGGGACATCGGCATCAGTCCCTTCAATCTTTGAAATTGACAGCTTGGCTCCTCCACTTCCGACCTTAGTTAGAAGGCACACACTAGACCCGGAAGTTGTTCACATTTTATCTTCGGCCCACAAACCCACCACTAACAAATTGTACCTCAGTAAGTGGAAGAGGTTTGCTATCTGGGCTCAACTCAAGGGCTTAGACCCTATCACTGCTCCTGTCCCAGAGGTTTTGAAATTCTTAACATCCCTGTTTAATCAGGGATCTTCTGTCTCAACTATTAAAGTCCAACTAGCGGCTATCTCTAAATTCCACGAATCCATGGATCCTCCTTTGATGAGCAGCAGACTATGCAAAACTTTCATTAAAGGTGCGAGCCTATTAAGACCACCAATTTTCATCCTGCACCTCCGTGGGATCTTGATTTGGTGCTTCGCATTAACATCTCCCTTTCGAACCGGCTGCTACATGCGAGTTAAAATATCTGTCTTGGAAAACTGCATTCTTAGTTGCAATTACTTCTGCAAGAAGAGTTTCAGAGCTTCAAGCCCTGTCTATTAAGCCACCGTGCTTGATTTTCCACAAGGATAGAGTATCACTTAGGCCTAATCCATCCTTTGTCCCAAAGGTCTGTTCTAGTTTCTGTCTCCAACAATCTCTAGAGCTACCAGTTTTCTTTCCAAAATTCTCCAATGAAGCAGAATACACTCTCCATAAATTGGATGTTCACAGGCAATTACGCTTCTATTTAGACAGGACTCAGCAACTTCGTAAGTCAGACCAGTTGTTTGTGTCCTTCTCAGATAATAAATTGGGCCAAACCATCACAAAAGCTACTATCTCAAAATGGATCAGAGATTGCATAACTCAGGCTTATTCTTCTTGAATAAGCAACTTACAACATCTATCAAAGCTCATTCTACCAGAGCTATGGCTACTTCTATAGCTTTTCATTCCAAGCTCGCTATATCGGAAATTTGTGCTGCGGCTACTTGGTCCAACCCGCACACTTTCATTTCCCACTACAAATTGGATGTGGCATCTAAAGGACGAGCATCATTTGGTTCCACGGTACTCAGGAGTGTTTTCCAGTGAGCCACCCAGGATTCGGGTGCTAGGGACGCTGGCCCATCAGTCAGAATGTAGGCGAGATAGGATCACATAACATCTTTTAGTTATGTACTCACCATAACTTCAGATGTTTGGGATCCATCTCGCCTACATTCCTAATACCCACCCTCCTTCCCCTGCCTTGGAGATCAGAAGAGATTGAACGGTTTTGAGTTCTACTGTTTTATCTTGTTTCATCTGACGATGTTATATAAGCAGGGTATGCATGTGTGCATGTATGCGGACAAACTAGATCTGGGGGACTGGTAGTGGTGCATCCTGGGATATAGTAAGCTCAGCCAATAAGAGACTTCGCTCTTTGGCATAAGCGTGCCGAGTCGGAGCCGAGGGATCGGCTCCGAACCCATCAGTCAGAATGTAGGCGAGATGGATCCCAAACATCTGAAGTTATGGTGAGTACATAACTAAAAGTTCTAGTGGATGGAAGCATACTTGGGATCCTAGCCCTGTACCATGCATGCCTTGGACCTGTCCAGTAGAGTGAGCTGCAGTGCTGCAATTACTGCTGAGGCTTTGTCCCAGCAGACATACAATCTCATCACAACAGTCTCCACTACACTACACAATCAGACATCCTGCTGCAATAGCCTTTTACATTAATGACTCACAAACTCACACCCAAAGCCCCTTCAAACGTGCAGTCTTTCTTTTGATTTTCCTCCACACCCACACATTTCCATATGAAAGACATTCACATGTGTGCTTCTTCCTCATATCTGCAAATGATAACTGTTCCTGTCCTTTGTACATTATTTGAGATGCCTATGTCTGATGCATAGTGTTGCCAGCCTGTGCATGGGTAAGCACAGCCTGGTGTTGAGTTGGTATGCATCACTTTTACTGTTGTGGCTTTACATATACTGATACAGGGATCCTTCAGTAATCAACAGGGGACTCAATGAGGGTATCTCAGGTATTTGCCTTAAGAATATTTTCAATAGTTTCTCAATGCCATGCCGCTGCATGTGGGGGAGCATGTGTGGTTCCCAGATATCACAGAGGCAACACCATGTGGGACTTCTATGATATAGCCCTTTTTCCATAGGTACTGGGGACCATAGACTGCATCCACATTGAAATAAAGGTCCCACATAGGAAACTGGGAAGGAAGTACATGAACTGCAATGGGTACCCCTTACAAACCACTGATACAGGTCACAGGTGTGCTATATGTGGAAGTCTTGATGGCTGCTAGGTGCTTTCTTATGGGCTAATGCTATATGAAATCTACTGCCTCTCTGCCAGTGCCATGGCATACTGTGTGCACCTCCAGATAGCATGTTCATTCTCTGCTGCTGGCTCCTCCATCGACTGATTATCCTGCTATTTCTGCACTTCCTAGGGTGCTGGGGACTGTTCCTCCTGTCACGGCCCTCGTGCTATAATTGATGGTATTGTGTAACATTGCACATGCTGAAAATAGTTTTACACTCATGCCAGCATCATACTTCAGGGCACCACCAGCTGACTTCACACAAAGAAAGTGTGCCTTAAGCAGCCCAAAGACATACTCCACAATGATCCTTGTTTGTGATAGAGTGTTGTTGTATCCCAGTCTGCTACATCCTGTAGTTTTCTGATTGGTATTATCAGTTAAGAACATATTCACCTTTGTCAATAAGATGCCACTGAGGGATGTCTCCCCTTACAAGCCATTGTTACAGGCCCCAGGTCCTTACAAACCATTGGTACTGGTCCCAGGTGTGCCATATGTGGAAGTCTTGATGACTACCTGTGTGGCCTACAGACATATTATAGATGATACCATGTGCATTACAGATCACCTGTGGTTTGTGAACACCTCTTAATTGATCTCATCTTTTTGTCAAGTGAATCAATTCAATTCTTGCCTATTTCCAGACATGCTAGGCACCTAGACTCTGCTAAGACAACTGCTTATTGAAAATCCCATACAATCTTCACCTTGCTTTCATTATTTAACATACTGAAAATAAATCCAAATAATCAGGCGAAGAGGTAACCAGGGCATACAAACTATAAGTTCCTTTTCAATGAAAAATATATCCAGTAAACTTGTAGAAACATAAAACAAGATTTATTTGGTGCACACACAGTAAGCACTTTCACAGTGGCTTCTTCAGACTGTTAAAATTTGAAGCAGCTCATTAGTCTGGTTTATATAGCATGTGATCTAGCTCATAAATCAATTAAGCATTTAAAGAGACAATGTTGCTAAAACCATTCACAAAATGTTAAGTCACTATGGCTATAAAAATAGAATTTATGATGGCTCAGTCATATTAGCCATGGTGATATATATATGACATCTCAAATAACATAGTTCTGATGTCTAAACAGTAAAATAAACAAACATTGTACTTATAAATATTTGATAAGAAGCACATAATTCAATAGTTATACGCATCATAAACAAATTTGCTTATACTGAAATAGCAGCAGTTAACATAAAAACATTGCTTTAGCTCATATTATAAGCTAATCAGAGCTGTGCTAAATAAGGAAGAATCCATTAATTCTGCACAAACTGTCAGCATAGTATCTAAGCTGCAAGAGATACCCAATGGAATCTCCATTGATACTAATAAGTATTAATAAAGCAGCTCAGGGACTACTAATATAGATTTAAATGTATATTAAGTAAAATATAAAGTATGCAACAAAGCAACAAAATGTAGCTATGTTCCCATATACAATCGAATAGTAAATTATCTCTAATACATCTGCTAAGAATGTGGTCTAGAGCTAAAAACATCCAGTTACTTGCAACTTAAACATCCAATATTAGCAATGTTAGGCTGCTGATTATACTAAACTAGGCATTTAAAATCTACTATGTTAAAATATATGAATAACAACCCATAACTGAGATGCATTACACCTAAAAAAAACATATCTATAGTCACATATACTTAAGTAATCCAATTACTGGCAAGAACTACGAACCTATGCATAGAGTCGGAGGTAACCTTCTACCCAGAAACAGAATTTAACTATAGAAGTTATCGAAATTATTATCGCATAATCAAATGCAATAAAACCATTTTCATAAATCATACTTGCATTATAGACATTGTAGATTTAAGAACATAATATTTAAATGGTATAGCTAAAATTGCATATGCTTAACTAATCTAATGGTCAACAAGACTGCAAACCTACACATAGAGTGACTGATAAATTTCTATGCAGAAACCAAGTCCAGTCATGAAAATTATCAAAACCGTCAAAAATGATCTAACATGGTCAAAAATAATAACACCATGCCCACAGTAATTTCACTGACATTCTGGGCATTATAAATCAAAAGACATTATATAATGCCCATAATTATACTGGGGATAAATTGGGCTACTCAATAACAACTAACAGATCAAAATGCTTCATGGCTAAAAAGCCGGAAAATATACTAAAATAGCTAAAAAATACCTCTAATACATGCCCATATAACAGATACATACTATGTCGAAAATTAATGTAAAAATCTGCTATGTTAAAAACTACCATATGGGAAAAGCTAATATGTTACTATTCATGTCGTTAAAATACTGACAAAATTATATAATAATTGTTATATCTATCTAGTTAGGGGTGAGTGCCAGGGTAGAATCTATATTATCTAATACAAAAATTATGTAATACAAAAATTGTATATGCAGGGCATCATAAAATACAAAAAGTATAACAATATGTAATAAATATAACTATAAATAATGTTAAAAATTCTATATTATAAGAAGTATAAAAATGTGTATTGTGTACATGTAAACATCTAGACATCTATCCTAGATGCCTAGCTCTGAGTGTGGGTTTTATAGATGCCCTTTCATTAACCCCCTCACCCCTACCTGCCCGTAGTCTGATCATCCAACTCACTTCTCTGCATTCAGTAGTGTTGCGGATGTCTCCTTGTCTAATAGTAGGCATAATGTAATCAAAAGCCCTGAATTTAAATGTATGTTGGGGACCTTGCTCTTTAACATGTTTCGCTAAAGCGTTGGTCATATAACCAATTCTTATAGCATAAAGATGTTCTCTGATCCTAATGCGGAGCATCCTGTTGGTTTTTCCAACATAAAAGGCTGTACATTCTTCACAAACAGCAAGATACACTAAATTCTCAGTATTACAAGAAGCTGAGACATGAAAACGAAACATTTGTCCAGTATCCGGATGTAAAAATGTACTCACTGTGGTTATATACACACAGTATGGACAATGTTGACATGGGTGTGTACCAATATTTGTACATGATTGCTGGTTCTTATTAGGATAGCATAAAAGATTTTTTAAATTAGGTTTATTCTTAAACTGAAATTTAGGTAGATCACCAACTATAAATTTAATTTCTTCATTGCTAGTGAGGATACGCCAGTGTCTACTGACTATATCCATTATTGATTTCCTGTCGTTGGTATAAAATATAGGAACCCTTACATATTGCTGTTTGCACTCTCTAATAGATGGTGTATGAGAGTGCGCTGAAAAATAAGGTCTTGCCTTATCTTGTCTAATCTCGTCGATATTTACCAGTCCATTATTAATTTCCTTTTCTGCATATCCTCGCTGGAGTAATCTATGCTTAAATTCCTTGATCTCATTTTGAAACCCATGTTCAGATACATTCAATCGGGACATTCTCATACTTTGCCCTTTAATTATGTTATTGAATATATACCTAGGGTGCATACTCAACCTATGCAGTAAGGAATTTCTGTAACAAGTTTTTCTGTGGACTCCAGTGTTAACACGATCTCCCATTACTTTCTCTACAAAAACATCTAAGAAATCAATCCTAGTATAGGAATGTGTGGAGGTAAATTTGAGGTAAGATGTCATATTATTAATGACAGATATATAGGTGTTTAACTGCTCAAGGCCACCTTCCCAAACCAGAAAAACGTCATCCACAAAACGTCTGTAGAATCGTACATTTTCTACATGTGAAGAATGTTTAAACAAAAATTCTTCCTCCCATTCAGCCAAAAACATGTTGGTGTAGCTATTAGCACAGGAAGTGCCCATAGCCACGCCATCACGTTGTATATAGATGTCTTTTTCATATACAAAAACGTTATTTTCAAGAATGGCTTCTACAAACATGGCAATCAAATCCACCTTCGATTCTGTATATTGACTATGTTTCAACAAATAATGCTTAATAGCTTCAACCCCTATGTCATTGGGAATAATAGTGAAAAGGGATTGTACTTCTAGTGTTACAAACAACGTATGTGGCATAATAGGGTTATGTTCAAAGTGTTGGTATAAATCCAAGAGAAATTGCTTAGTGTCTTTAAGAATGTATTTATTATGATCTATTACAGGTCTAAGATATTTCTCAACGTACAAAGATAATGGTTCGGTGCTCCATCCACCACCAGATACAATTGGTCTCATAGGTGGATTGGTAGCATCCTTATGAATTTTAGGTATACCTTGAATACTAGGTATCAAGGGATGTTTCACTTGTAAAAACGTAGCCATTTCAGTGTCTATGCATTGTATATTTAATAAATCTTTGCTTAATAGATTCTAAATACTGTTGCGAAATAATACTATAGTATTTTTGGTCACTAAGCATATTTATCATAGCAGTATGATATTGTAAACTGTCCATAACCACTAAAGGGCCTCCCTTATCAGCTGGTCTAAAAACAATATTACGGTCAGATCTCAGCCTCTTTAATGCCATTCTTTCATTATAAGTTAAATTATTAAATATATGTTTACATGGCTTTCTGGCATTGGAAAATTGTTGATAAATATCATCTTCTACTATTTTGTAGAATGTTTCTAGTAGAGGGTGGTTTGGTGGTACATAATCACTTTTCTTTTTTAAAACCTATTATCTAGGTCATTACTAAGACCATAATTATATCTCAACATCACATTCCTTACAAATAATTTAATATCAATAAGAACATCCGTGAGTTTACTACGCTCTGAAGGAATAAAGGTAAGACCCTTATTCAAAACAGCAGTCTCATAATTATCCAATACTCTATGAGATATATTCCATATTAAGTTGTTTTCTTCTGATCCCACATCTTCTTGAGAGTTTGACCTGGGTATCTCTCCCCTGATAATTTCCTTTTCTGCCGTCCACGACTTGCGGATCGGTCTCTCCTGTCCCCCCTCCCCATAGTTATGGGAAGGGGAAAAGATGGAAAAATTACATCCTGTTGCATGTTGTTATTTCTCTTCGTAACACTTTTAGTATTGGTTGCAGTTTTGGGACGTACAATTAAGCAGTCATTAGAAATAATGGACTGTTGTTTATTTATAATAGATTCATTGATGGTCATGGATGTACTAATGGACTCTGTCTCTTTGAAGTTGTAAGTATCCACAGTATTATTATGGGAATCCACAATATTGTGTGCCTCTAAGTTGTCACCCAATTGTTCTCAGTTAGATACAGAATTAGTGACACTATCAGTGCCAGAAGTAATGGAACTAGACTGAGATGTCTCATAATTTACCACGGGTTCTGTGCATACCTTAGGTAACGGCTGTGTTGATAGACTGGATATATTACTGTTCTGCGATTGTCTATTAATATACTCAGTTCTAGGCCAGGCAAATACCTGTGATGACCGAAAATCTCGAACGTCTCTGTCAATTTTTTTTGAGCCATCATAAATACTATTTTTATAGCCATAGTGACTTAACATTTTGTGAATGGTTTTAGCAACATTGTCTCTTTAAATGCTTAATTGATTTATGAGCTAGATCACATGCTATATAAACCAGACTAATGAGCTGGTTCCAATTTTAACAGTCTGAAGAAGCCACTGTGAAAGTGCTTACTGTGTGTGCACCAAATAAATCTTGTTTTATGTTTCTACAAGTTTACTGGATATATTTTTCATTGAAAAGGAACTTATAGTTTGTATGCCCTGGTTACCTCTTCGCCTGATTATTTGGATTTATTTTTACTATTTTTCTGGAGGTTACGGAGAGGTATTTGCATCTCTGGGAACATTGTTACTACTGGTTGCCTTATTACTTTTTTGTGCTTCCCAAGGTGACATGGCTGAACTTACCACAAATATAGAACTGGATTATCGACCTGATGTTCTTACTCAACGTGAGCAGGTACCTGACCATCCAGGAGGGGTTGGTACACTTCTAACTCAGAGTCCTGCAGACAAGGCAAGTGATAAAGTATTATCTATTACTTTGAATAGAAGCGAATGCTTAAAGAACAAATTACTATCTTGTTTGAGGAGTGATGTTAACACCCTGCTGTTATATGATGGAGAAAATGATAAACCTACAGATGAAATCTCTATACAAATGCTTGAGCAACTGCAGGGAGATGTTCAGAAGTTAGAAGTTGATTTCTTTAAATTAAAGCGGCTGTCTACACAGCGTCAACATTTTGAAGTTTGTTTGAACAGAAACATAATACCCAGAGGCCTGAGAATATTGAAGATGCCGACATATGGGGATCAGTACCCCGTATTACTTACACAATGGCAGAAATTAAACTTAGAACTCAGTAGAAAATATATACAACTTCTACTAGAGTTCTTTGCACCAGTAGAAGAAGAACTTATAAATTCTATTATTAAACAACAACAAAAACTCTATGTTAAATATCCAGAAATAATAGTAAGTAATGCTTTATCTAACCTACTGGATAGTGTTTGTGTCTATGAGAGACGCTTATTGCAACAAAAGAGAAATATAATTGACAGAGACGTTCGAGATTTTCGGTCATCACAGGTATTTGCCTGGCCTAGAACTGAGTATATTAATAGACAATCGCAGAACAGTAATATATCCAGTCTATCAACACAGCCATTACCTAAGGTATGCACAGAACCCGTGGTAAATTATGAGACATCTCAGTCTAGTTCCATTACTTCTGGCACTGATAGTGTCACTAATTCTGTATCTAACCGAGAACAATTGGGTGACAACTTAGAGGCACACAATATTGTGGATTCTCATACTAATACTGTGGATACTTACAACTTCAAAGAGACAGAGTCCATTAGTACATCCATGACCATCAATGAATCTATTATAAATAAACAACAGTCCATTATTTCTAATGACTGCTTAATTGTACGTCCCAAAACTGCAACCAATACTAAAAGTGTTACGAAGAGAAATAACAACATGCAACAGGATGCAATTTTTCCATCTTTTCCCCTTCCCATAACTATGGGGAGGGGGGACAGGAGAGACCGATCCGCAAGTCGTGGATGGCAGAAAAGGAAATTATCAGGGGAGAGATACCCAGGTCAAACTCTCAAGAAGATGTGGGATCAGAAGAAAACAACTTAATATGGAATATATCTCATAGAGTATTGGATAATTATGAGACTGCTGTTTTGAATAAGGGTCTTACCTTTATTCCTTCAGAGCGTAGTAAACTCACGGATGTTCTTATTGATATTAAATTATTTGTAAGGAATGTGATGTTGAGATATAATTATGGTCTTAGTAATGACCTAGATAATAGGTTTTTAAAAAAGAAAAGTGATTATGTACCACCAAACCACCCTCTACTAGAAACATTCTACAAAATAGTAGAAGATGATATTTATCAACAATTTTCCGATGCCAGAAAGCCATGTAAACATATATTTAATAATTTAACTTATAATGAAAGAATGGCATTAAAGAGGCTGAGATCTGACCGTAATATTATTTTTAGACCAGCTGATAAGGGAGGCCCTTTAGTGGTTATGGACAGTTTACAATATCATACTGCTATGATAAATATGCTTAGTGACCAAAAATACTATAGTATTATTTCGCAACAGTATTTAGAATCTATTAAGCAAAGATTGAATGCTATGATTATGGATTTATTACATATACAATGCATAGACACTGAAATGGCTAAGTTTTTACAAGTGAAACATCCCTTGATACCTAGTATTCAAGGTATACCTAAAATTCATAAGGATGCTACCAATCCACCTATGAGACCAGTTGTATCTGGTGGTGGATGGAGCACCGAACCATTATCTTTGTACATTGAGAAATATCTTAGACCTGTAATAGATCATAATAAATACATTCTTAAAGACACTAAGCAATTTCTCTTGGATTTATACCAACACTTTGAACATAACCCTATTATGCCACATACGTTGTTTGTAACACTAGACGTACAATCCCTTTTCACTATTATTCCCAATGACATAGGGGTTGAAGCTATTAAGCATTATTTGTTGAAACATAGTCAATATACAGAATCGAAGGTGGATTTGATTGCCATGTTTGTAGAAGCCATTCTTGAAAATAACGTTTTTGTATATGAAGAAGACATCTATATACAATGTGATGGCGTGGCTATGGGCACTTCCTGTGCTAATAGCTACGCCAACATGTTTTTGGCTGAATGGGAGGAAGAATTTTTGTTTAAACATTCTTCACATGTAGAAAATGTATGATTCTACAGACGTTTTGTGGATGACGTTTTTCTGGTTTGGGAAGGTGGCCTTGAGCAGTTAAACACCTATATATCTGTCATTAATAATATGACATCTTACCTCAAATTTACCTCCACACATTCCTATACTAGGATTGATTTCTTAGATGTTTTTGTAGAGAAAGTAATGGGAGATCGTGTTAACACTGGAGTCCACAGAAAAACTTGTTACAGAAATTCCTTACTGCATAGGTTGAGTATGCACCCTAGGTATATATTCAATAACATAATTAAAGGGCAAAGTATGAGAATGTCCCGATTGAATGTATCTGAACATGGGTTTCAAAATGAGATCAAGGAATTTAAGTATAGATTACTCCAGCGAGGATATGCAGAAAAGGAAATTAATAATGGACTGGTAGATATCGACGAGATTAGACAAGATAAGGCAAGACCTTATTTTTCAGCGCACTCTCATACACCATCTATTAGAGAGTGCAAACAGCAATATGTAAGGGTTCCTATATTTTATACCAACGACAGGAAATCAATAATGGATATAGTCAGTAGACACTGGCGTATCCTCACTAGCAATGAAGAAATTAAATTTATAGTTGGTGATCTACCTAAATTTCAGTTTAAGAATAAACCTAATTTAAAAAATCTTTTATGCTATCCTAATAAGAACCAGCAATCATGTACAAATATTGGTACACACCCATGTCAACATTGTCCATACTGTGTGTATATAACCACAGTGAGTACATTTTTACATCCGGATACTGGACAAATGTTTCGTTTTCATGTCTCAGCTTCTTGCAATACTGAGAATTTAGTGTATCTTGCTGTTTGTGAAGAATGTACAGCCTTTTATGTTGGAAAAACCAACAGGATGCTCCACATTAGGATCAGAGAACATCTTTATGCTATAAGAATTGGTTATATGGCCAATGCTTTAGCGAAACATGTTAAAGAGCAAGGTCCCCAACATACATTTAAATTCAGGGCTATTGATTACATTATGCCTACTATTAGACAAGGAGACATCCGCAACACTACTGAATGCAGAGAAGTGAATTGGATGATCAGACTACGGGCAGATAGGGGTAAGGGACTTAATGAAAGGGCATCTATAAAACCCACACTCAGAGCTAGACGCATCTAGGATAGATGTCTAGATGTTTACATGTACACAATACACATTTTTATACTTCTTATAATATAGAATTTTTAACATTATTTATAGTTATATTTATTACATATTGTTAAACTTTTTGTATTTTATGATGCCCTGCATATACAATTTTTGTATTACATAATTTTTGTATTAGATAATATAGATTCTACCCTGGCACTCACCCCTAACTAGATAGATATAACAATTATTATATAATTTTGTCAGTATTTTAACGACATGAATAGTAACATATTAGCTTTTCCCATATGGTAGTTTTTAACATAGCAGATTTTTACATTAATTTTCGACATAGTATGTATCTGCTATATGGGCATGTATTAGAGGTATTTTTTAGCTATTTTAGTATATTTTCCGGCTTTTTAGCCATGAAGCATTTTGATCTGTTAGTTGTTATTGAGTAACCCAATTTATCCCCAGTATAATTATGGGCATTATATAATGTCTTTTGATTTATAATGCCCAGAATGTCAGTGAAATTACTGTGGGCATGGTGTTATTATTTTTGATGATGTTAGATCATTTTTGACGGTTTTGATAATTTTCATGACTGGACTTGTTTTCTGCATAGAAATTTATCAGTCACTCTATGTGTAGGTTTGCAGTCTTGTTGACCATTAGATTAGTTAAGCATATGCAATTTTAGCTATACCATTTAAATATTATGTTCTTAAATCTACAATGTCTATAATGCAAGTATGATTTATGAAAATGGTTTTATTGCATTTGATTATGCGATAATAATTTCGATAACTTCTATAGTTAAATTCTGTTTCTGGGTAGAAGGTTACCTCTGACTCTATGCATAGGTTCGTAGTTCTTGCCAGTAATTGGATTACTTAAGTATATGTGACTATAGATATGTTTTTTTAGGTGTAATGCATCTCAGTTATGGGTTGTTATTCATATATTTTAACATAGTAGATTTTAAATGCCTAGTTTAGTATAATCAGCAGCCTAACATTTGCTAATATTGGATGTTTAAGTTGCAAGTAACTGGATGTTTTTAGCTCTAGACCACATTCTTAGCAGATGTATTAGAGATATTCATTTACTATTCGATTGTATATGGGAACATAGCTACATTTTGTTGCTTTGTTGCATACTTTATATTTTACTTAATATACATTTAAATCTATATTAGTAGTCCCTGAGCTGCTTTATTAATACTTATTAGTATCAATGGAGATTCCATTGGGTATCTCTTGCAGCTTAGATGCTATGCTGTCAGTTTGTGCAGAATTAATGGATTTTTCCTTATTTAGCACAGCTCTGATTAGCTTATAATATGAGCTAAAGCAATGTTTTTATGTTAACTGCTGCTATTTCAGTATAAGCAAATTTGTTTAGGATGCGTATAACTATTGAATTATGTGCTTCTTATCAAATATTTATAAGTACAATGTTTGTTTATTTTACTGTTTAGACATCAGAACTATGTTATTTGAGATGTGATATATATATCACCATGGCTAATATGACTGAGCCATCATAAATACTATTTTTATAGCCATAGTGACTTAGCATTTTGTGAATGGTTTTAGCAACATGGTCTCTTTAAATGCTTAATTGATTTATGAGCTAGATCACATGCTATATAAACCAGACTAATGAGCTGCTTCAAATTTTAACAGTCTGAAGAAGCCACTGTGAAAGTGCTTACTGTGTGTGCACCAAATAAATCTTGTTTTATGTTTCTACAAGTTTACTGGATATATTTTTCATTGAAAAGGAACTTATAGTTTGTATGCCCTGGTTACCTCTTCGCCTGATTATTTGGATTTATTTTTACTATTTTTCTGAAGGTTACGGAGAGGTATTTGCATCGCTGGGAACATTGTTACTACTGGTTGATTTAACATGCTGACCTTACACTACTCCTTACTAAATCTTACTTTAGTCTGTTCTTGTAACACATTCTGCATACCTAGAAGAAATGATCTTATGTTTATGCAACTCCAGCATCCTCAAAGTCCATCACCTCCCCCTGCAGCTTCAGACTTCAATATTGATTTTAACTTTTCCTTTCTTCTTTCAAGTTTTCTGTCATGTTGCAATGTAAGATGTGAGCTGCTTTACCTTTTTAATGGCTTGCTGCTAATAATCAAGACAACTACTACTCTGAAAATGTTATTTCTCTGTGTACACTATGCATTACCGAACTTACACTTTTACCATGTGCATTTAGAAACATGCTTATATTGCATTTTACAATATGTTAACACAATTAACACAAAATATAAAAACTAAGTTATTTATTTTACATTTTTTTTCTTTCATTTGCATGGACAGCTACAACAAAATGAGATTTGTATTATAGATAATACCTAGTGGAATTAATACTCAACAGTCCCCTCACTATTTACCACGTTCACTTTATTATTACTCCTCTGCACAGCCCTCTACCTCTCACCATATTGTTTCTGTTCCAAATCCCAGTTTCTTCTAACTGGCACAAAATGAGATTCATCTTTTTCAGCTTCCCCCTATTTCAAACAACTCATAGTAGGACTAATATTTTTCTGTTTGTCTCACTGTTAAGTAAGTTAATCTGACTGTTAATGTTCTTGTTCCACACCTTCCTGCAGTGCTGGCATCTGGTTTGAATCCAAGCTTTTCCCTAATTTTTCTTGTCCACTCCTAGGCTTTTCTCTGTTCCCCAAGCACCGTCTTTTGGAGCAAATGAAATGGTTTTGCTGATACATTCTCTTTTGTATGGTCTAGAAACAGTCTTCCTCACCTTGCTGACTAGAATTCTGTTGATTGAACCTTTTTTATCTCATCCAAAGTCAGATCTACCACCATATACAATTTGACCCACCTAGAAAAAATATCCTAAAAACAGAGAATAGCAGTTTGAATCTCACCCCAGACTCGTGAAAATTCTTAATGACTGGAATAAACATACTCCTCTTGTGTTTAGTATAAAGTGAGTAATCATTTGCCACAAATACAATGGCATCACCAGCATTCAGTATCTTGCCTTTTTGCCATAATGTTGTAAGAAACATCTCCTTTTGCTGGTATGATTGCATTTTAACCAGTTTAGTTCTTGGCATTTTTCTGGAGGCTAAATTAAGAGAATAAATGTAATGTACCCTTTTAGTTATGTAGCTCCCACTGTATTTCATGTAGACGTAATAGACTGTAGTTTTCCATTACACCACAAGGTGGAGCTCCTTTTCAGGGATATAAAAGACAATTCTGAAAGTGAAAGAGGATTCTGGAAGGCTAGCTGAAGGAGGGAAGACTAAAACACATAGCTGAATGGAAAAAGGGCCTTGCAGCATGTTTGGATTTCCTTTTCTAGTGTTTTGGGACATGAAAGTGAAGTAGCAGATTGTGTCTGTTTCTTGCTGAAATCCTGGATATGATATTTTGTGGAATCAGGAGAGAAGTCTGAAACCAGTAGTTCCACACCTGCTATGATTCAGCAAGGAAAGGAGTTCCCTTGGGCCTAGTACCAAGAAGCCATAGATGATTACCAGAGTTCTGGTAGGTGATTTCTTACTTTTCTCATCAGAGGAACCACGGTGCCTGGTCACTAGGATATTCTCGATGGAGTGGTGAGAGGCTCTGGCCATCATTGTATATATTTATAAGATTGTGGTTCCCCCTCCTTTAATGCTTTGTGGATTACAAATAACTGAATCCATATGAGCTCCAACTTGGGCCCCATCATGCCAGCAGCAAGACTGTAAGTGGTCACTGGCCAGTGAAAAAGGTATAATAGAGTGTTTCATAGTTGATCTGTTTAGAATTGATCAAGGGGGTAGAGGGTGTTAGTACTGCTGAATGACATTGCATTTTCTCATATTTGTATTGTGGCACTATAAATCTTTATTGTTCAATGATAATGCATTTTGCCATGTTAGTACTGCTGCCTGAAAGAATCTTTACTGCTCAATGACATTGCATTTTCTCATATTTGTATTGTTGCATTATAAATCCTCATTGTTGAATGACATTGCATTTTGCTTGTGTTAGTACTGCTGTCTTCAATAATTTTGCTGCTCAATGACATTGCATTTTCTCATATCTGTATTGTCGTATTATAACTCTTTTATTGCTTAATGTCATTGCATTTTTTCCTGTGTTTGTATTTCTGCATTATAAAGCTTTACTGTTAATTGATATTGCCTTCTTTGTGCAGGTTTGAATGTCAAGACCTTTTTTTCTGTTGAGTTCTGGGGAAGAGGGTGAATGTATGTTTTCATTGCATGCATATCTCACCTTGCCTTATTGCTAACTGGTGCACTGTTGAAATAATTTGTTTATGGTTGTGCTATTGCGTTTTTAAAATAGATGTGTCACCTAGAATAAAATCTGTCCCTCTTGCCACCTTGGTATGTCGGGCCTATAGGGGTGTCACCAGAGTCAGGTAGGAAGGAACCCATATCTCTTCAGCTACACCTGTGGGTGCGCTACAATTAAAATATCCTTCATGTATCACCAGTCTGGTTACTTATTTCTACCTTCATTAAGTTAATACAGTCCAATGCTTCCAACTTCTCTGGTACTGAAGAAAACATTGGGTTTTCTCTTCATGCTTTATCTCCTTGATCTAGTAGTTCTAGTGGCAGTGTACAAAGATAAAAGGGACATTCTCAGCTGTGGGCAGTATAAACACCTGTCACACTGCATGAAAGTGTTGGAGAGTGTGATAAATGAATACACAGAGTAGTAGAAAGTAAGATGAAATGTGCAGTTCTGATTCAGATCAGGATGCAGCACAACTGGTCTGATGTTTGCAGTGTGGCAGATAGTTGAGAAGAAGTTAGAGATGAGGAAAGAGTCCAGATGGAGAAAACGTATGACAAGGTCTCATGAAGCTGATTTGGGCAGTCTTGCCATGATCCTGAAGTCTCAGAAACAGAACTGAATTAGTGCATGCTATGTATAAGGAATCAATAATATAATTATGAACAGTATTTGGAATCTCAGAGGGGTTCCCATTGGGAGTGGGTGTGCATTATTGTTCACCTCTGAGCCCACTGTTGTTCATACTGATAATGGACTGCATTAGCAAACAGGTTGGTGAGGCAGATCAACAAAGCTGCTGAGGGAAGATGATGTGGCATTAAAAGCAAACTCTGAACAAGAACTTCAGCAAATGATAGGGAATGCAAAACTGTAGGCACATGGGATGAAACTCAGTGCAGATAAAGTAGTTATAGCAGTTCACAAAGAAATCAGAATAAGCTGAAAACTGAGTTATAAGGGAAAGAGTGGAACAGATTAATAGCCTCATATATCTGGGACAGGTGGTTGAAGAGAAAGGAAGTCTGAATGAGAAGGTCAAAGCTAGAATCAGGGTGGCTGCAGCCAACTGGCACAGAGCGATGGAGATAGTATATGACAGAAGAATGCCAAAAAAGTTAAAAAGGTGTACAAAACAGAGGTGTGATCCATGTTATATGGTACAGAAACCACAGCAGTGAATGCAGAGCAGTTTAGGAAGCTATAGGTGATGGAGATGAAGTGCCTGATATAGGTGGTAGAAGGCACACTGTGGGACATACAAAGAAATGAGGACATCAGAATGGAAGACCAAGAGCTCCAATTGTACAGAAGGTCAAAGAGAACAGATTACAGTAG
Organism: Protopterus annectens; assembly: GCF_019279795.1. NCBI lineage: Eukaryota > Metazoa > Chordata > Ceratodontiformes > Protopteridae > Protopterus > Protopterus annectens. The sequence continues at coordinate 1,110,027,905 of NC_056730.1, forward strand.
TTTGGGCACATGTGCAGGAAGGCAGAACATGATCAGTTAAAGAATATTTGAGACAGACAGGAAGAAGGCAAGAGAAAGCAAGGGTGTCCAGCAAACACACAGCTGGATTATGTACCAGAAGACCTGTAACAGTCAGGCATGACTGTTCAAAAGGGTAGAAGAATGGCATTGAATACAGAGAGATGGCAACAGTCGACACAACACCCCAGCCCCATAAACCAAATGGAAAAAAGGGGGTTGATGATGATCTAGTATTTTCTGAAATATTTCTTAATTTGTTGCATCAGTTTCTGTCATTCTTTCCTTCAACTGTTTCTTACTTCAAACCTAACAATTCATCAGACTAATTATTTAATACTTCTACCTTTCAATGTTTTTCACTTGTTCTTATATTGTCTTCCACAGTATGTCTTATTTTAAATAGTTGAGTATGTCTAGCCTTTTTTTTTTTTACTAGTTTACTGTAAGCTAATCTCCTGCATTAATGCTGCACTTAGCTCTTCTTTGTGCTGATCAGCCATGAAGTTCTTAGAACTTTTTCTCCTCTTCTTGACTTTTCCCCATATTTTTCCTTACTGACATTCAATTGTATCTTCTTGCTGATAAATGAATTTAATCTAAATTAACAAACTGACTAGCTTTTTTAACACTTGCTCACTTATCACTCTGGGAGAGCTCCAGTTTAGTGTCCTAAGTCAGCCACCATCTTTGAAGTCTAGCCAGCTTGAGCTTGACTGCATCACTGACATCAGTCATTTAATGAAGAGACCCCTTTTATATCACTTGGCAGTCTTAATGAAGTTCTTCTGTGTTTACAAAGTGAAGAGCAATATTCAATTGGCATGGTACAGCACATGACACCTGAGCTTTAAGATACTGAGCTTTCTAAAAACTTGTTTCAGTGCCTCAGGAGTAGATTGGAAAAGATAGCTACTCCATGAGATTTCTTCTTCGCCCTGTCTTCCCCTTTTCCATCCACTTATTTCTCCATTGTTCATACCTCTCAGGTTATTAGCACTCACTTCTTATGGAGTGCTATCCTTTGAAAAACATTCTAGAATTACACTCAGAGCACTGCTTCAGGTCTTCCAAGAGTCTGATCATCTGTAAAAGGAGCTTCTCTGGCATCTATTTGGATGCAGTGCATTTCTTAACAAGCTGGAAAGTACTCCTCACCAGAAGGCTGTAGTTTTCTGATTTACTATCTGGCAAGTATCTTTTTGGTCTTTATTATTACCTCAGTGGGTTGTTCGGGGCAGAGATTACTCTTACAAGCTTAATGAGCTGCTGTTAGATAAAGTATCAAAAATCTGATTATTGGTGAGGGGATTTTGTAGTCTATTTTAGGTCTTAGAGACTGTACTCATTCTTCACATCATACCAGCCATTTAAAGAAGTCACAAAAAATCAGGTTTTGTTGGGATTTATTTATTCAGATATGAAACAAACAAACCAAATTGCTGCTAGGTCTGCGTCACTTTGTGTACAACAGATGGAGCAGGATTGTTGTCTTTTCTGTCATAGTGTGTTGGCATTCCTGGCTCAAGGTTCCATATCTTCTTAATGAGGCACAACATTACATTTTTCAAATCCTCATTTTCAAGGCCCATCCTGTTTCACCATCCTGTACCTTGATGAGTAAATTCAGGACATTGACTTACGAAAATACACACTATGATTGAGCAGTCATAGAACAAAAATTTCAGTAAAGGCAAAAAGCATTTAATGATTATTTTCAGAGACAATTTGTCTGCAGTGACAAAAGAAGCAATAACTCAGGAAAAACAAACCCACTCCTCTGTGACAAAAGAAACAACAACTCAGGAAAAGACTACCAAACCAAGCAACTGTAACAGTACCATCAAGCAAAACAAAAACAATCCTTATACAGCAGGTAGGACCACTTTCTACAAGGTTTGTAAAACAGGATTGATTTCTCTCTAGGTATGTGGTTGATGAACTGATATCTAAAATGCATAGAATGCATACTGTATACCTCATCTTGGCTCATCTCATCTTCCCATTCAATAACTACTCTCCTAAGAGGCCTTTCTCTATTAGGAGATAGTCTGTATATTTCAGGACATTGGGGGGCATGGCCGGCCTTAGGCATAGGCGAACTAGGCAACCGCCTAGGGCACCGTACATTCTGGCCTCATAAAGGGTGAAAATTAACTAACTAAACTTAGTTTCTTTACTTCTTCACTTTTCAGTTTCACCGCCCGTGCCTGTATTGTAGCATTTGTACCCTCCCCCACTTTCATAGTCTAAAGCACGATTCCACAGCACATAGCATGGCCCCCTACTGAGTTCTTCCACCCCCTCCCGCTGCATCTATGTGATGAGTGACAGTCTCAGTGGCTACTCTTGTGATGCTTTCATACCACTGATGCTACTGCTCCAATCGTCAGTATATAGCTCAGATCACACCCGCCTCTCATTCCTTTCTTCATTAATGAGATAGATGTGGGCGCATCTATTAGCTGATGCTACTGCTCCAATCGACAGTATATAGCTGAGATCACGCCCGCCTCTCATTCCTTTCTTCATTAATGAGTTAGATGTGGGCGCATTTATTAGCTGATGCTACTGCTCCAATCGACAGTATATAGCTCAGATCACGCCCGCCTCTCATTCCTTTCTTCATTAATGAGATAGATGTGGGCACATCTATTAGTTTTCATTACTTCCTGAAACAATCTCTGGATGGACGTGCTTGAATCATCATCGGCCTGGTTCTCCTCACTATGCGGGCTACACAAACAGCGATTTTGGAGGTTTTGTTTTGTGCCTGCCTGGTTCATTGCTTTTGATTGCCTTAAGGTAAGTTGGATGGATTGGATCATATTATATATTTGTTCAGGCAGGCAGCATGCTTATGTTAGGGTCTGGGAAATCTTTGTAAGAGATAATTAACCAGAAAAAGAGAAAATAACATATCATGCTACCAGCATACATTAACATGCAGTTGCACATAAAAGCAGTAAGACAGTGTTCCGCATACAGCCTCACTTCCCTTAATTGCAACAGTGCTGACTCTGAGCTGCTAAGACAGAATATAAGTGGTACATCCCCTTTATGAATGTATTACTAACAATATTTTTAGAATAAGTGTTAATACGTGTTTGACATATTATGCAATTTTTTGGGAACCAGAAAGAGGAGATCTTAGGAAATAAAAAGATAAAACATTTATTGGTTTTATTTGTAAAGAAAATTGTTGTATTTAGCAAAGGAGTGAGAAATTGACGTAGACCCAGCATAGCAGTGCATGCTGGTAATATTTATCCATTAATTCAAATTATATTCATTTTGTTGGCTTTGTTGTATTATATGGCCATAGTTGATGAAACTGTGTTTTTGTGCTAAAATGCAGTACTGAAGTTGAAGTATATTGTGAGGTGGCTTAAAAAAGCTACAGCCTGTATAATGCTTTGAACTTGGGTTAACGTGTGTTAAACAGCCATATAGGTAATGGGAGAAGGGGACTGTTTAAGGATTATAGAATATTTTTCTTGTACAGAGTTCATGTGTTGCTTGGAGTTTACAATTTTTTCAGCCCTTTGGAGTGTGAGTATGTCTGTGTGTGATTTGACTAAAACGATTTATGGTGAGGTAAGTCTATTGGGCATTTTGTAATCTGAGATCAAACAAGTAAATCTGCTTACTGTTTATGAATGTTGGCATAATGTTCCTCATGATAATTAGTTAAAAGCAGGGGAAGGGAAGGTTGAGCTTTTTAAATGAAACACGAATTATGAGATATTAGAAACACTTCTAACTATTTAAAAGAGTATAAAATTGTTTGATAGCCAAGGATGTTTTTTTTTACTGTCAGATATTCCTTGGGAACACACACACTTGTCATAAACTCCTTGTCCTGTTGGTAGCCAGCTGTCAAAGTATGCCTAATTTCCTTGTTCTTAGAAACAGTGTGCAGGTCTTTCTTTGGAATCCTCAGGTGTTTCCAAGCAAGATTAGAAGCATAATTTCGCCAATGTGTACTGGGTTTGCCTCTTTGTTTCCTGTCATTCGCTATGCCTGATCCTGTGGAAGGCACATATGGGCACTTCTCCAACTTTGCATCAGATTTGTTCAATTTTTGTACTGGTCTCATCTGTAGAAATGGGAACCACTCCATTAGCTGTGTCTGTGCCAACCAACACAGAGGAGGTCGTGCCCACTAGATTCAAACATTCCTCTGTGTTCTTCCCTCTCCTCACATTGTCCCTAATGAAGACTGACATTTCTCTTTCCTTGCTCAGGCCCGTGTCAGAATTTTACACATGTTTGTGTTTCTAGTTGAGGGCATACTGACATTTCTCTCTCCTTGCTGGGGCCCGTGTCAGAATTGTACACCTGTTTGTGTTTCTAGTTGAGGGCACATACTTACGTCACCTGAAACCTGCATTTTCCTTCTCTCTGTGCAGGATGCTGCATTTTTTTTTGTCATAACTGCTTTCCTTTTGGTCAGGGTTGATGGACTAAGCATCGTTTTTCCTGGCTGACGAGCATGTAATTTAGTTGTCATTTTGATTGTGGTGCTTTTAACATTGGTCCATTTACCGCTATGTCCAGTTTTGTAAAAATATCTTATAATTGCATCTGGAATGTTGCATGTTTGCGTATACAGTGGCCCAGATTCCAAAAGACTTGCTCCTGGTTTAAGTGATTTATTATGGTGTAAACCTGATTTATAAATGGGTGTTAAAAACTGGAGCAAGTTTGTACAGCGAACAAGTCCTTTGGAGCTGCGGCTAGAGCACTGTTGAAAAATATAAAACTACGCATACCGTATGTTAGTGATAGGTTTCTTTTACCTTCACTACCATTTCACTGTCCTGATCACTGTTATCTACTAGGCTAGCTTTAACCAACTTGCTTGTACTGTCATCTGTTTCCTTGCATACTTTCTATTCTCCAGCAGATCTTAATGTTAGTATTAAATTTCTCCTGTCTAACCACTCTTTATCCCAGTGACTCCTTCTTTTAGTATCTCACTAAAAGAAATAGTCCTAAATTGCTACTTACCCTGCCTCTGCTATATTATACAAAAACTTTCTCCCATAATTAATTCCTTACCACCCTTCTTCTAATCCTAAAATGGGTATCTTTTCCCTCCCAAGTAATTTTTATCTCTGAATTTCTCCATTTTTAAACTGACAACTTACCTTTTTAGCAGTGTTTTTGTCATTAATAAACTCATTTATGCCTGTGGGCACGGCTCAGATGGGATGTTCCTTGACTATGGTGTAGGCGGGGCTTAAGGGGAACTGCAGCACTACTTCACCTAGGGCGCCATTTCAGCTAAGGCTGGCTCTGTTGGGGGGATTTCTTGATGAGTGTTACACTTGAGTTCATCCTATCCAGCAGTCCAAATTCAGAATTTTTCTTGGAAGCTCTCAGACTTTGGGTACATGCTTTGATGTTTGTACATACTGCAATGTTTCATGCCAACTACCTAATCACATCTAGCTCTTGAGCCCACAATTTTTTTCTGCCACTCAAGCAGTTTGTATCTTTATTCCTGACATATACTGATGAAACCTTCCTGCATTCAGTGCCTAGATCCGAAGAGACTTGACCCTATAGTCCTCAGATTACTAGCCTTGCATCACAGTCCTGGTGCATTCTGATAAAAAGTTCCTGCGTTTTGATGCCTAGATACAGCTCTACAAACTGTGCCTCTTGTCGTAAGATTACCAGCCAAAACTCATTCCAGTATTGTCTTTTATAACCTGGTGAGAAGCATAGTTTGAAGGGTTGTTAAAAGTACTAGTGTTTCAGCTGTTTCATTTTTAGATGAAAGAGGGAGAACCTCCTGACCTAGCTATCAAAAGGAGGAGGAGGGCATTGTTTGAAAACTCTTTGTTCAGGAATTCTAAGAGCATCCATTTCAGAACCTCAGGACTCAACTGAAGCACCATTACAAGGACTGGAGCTTAGTAGATGGGCTAACATTTATTATAGTCTTACTGGAGATAGGTGTGCTGCAAACGGCAACTTCAGGTCATACAGGTGCTGTGCACATACTCAGGAAAATCCTTACGTCTGTGACAGGTCTTTTTGCTTAATTGTGATAAGGACCCTTGAGGAGGCAAAGACCATGGTTTCCCCCTGGGCAATGCGCTCTTGTGTGTTAGCATTCTTCTTTGCTAAATAGCAATCAGCACCTTTTTCTAGAAGTTCCCATGAGTGGAATGGATGTGCACCTTAGATGATGCACACTGTGACTTCATGTGTTGACTACGTAAATGTGCTTATCCCAAACACCTGCCAGTACTCCCCTTTTGAATAGTGAGCCCCCTGCTACTTGTCAAGAGTAACAATGACGATTTGGTACCCTCACTGCATACAGGTAATGTATATGGATCCAACTTATATGTAAATCAAATAGTCAAAGCTGATTGTACAGAGGGATACAAGGGTATCTCCGGCACATCAAGGATGGTTTTCTTTATAGATCATGTAATATGGTAAGAATGTATCTGCCTCATCTGATATTGAGGACCTTCCACATTGGATCCTATGGGTAGGTTAACTCATAACCAGTAAACCCACCTGGGTGAAAAGGACTGGTAGACTGCATTAGGACCAGCAAGAAGGCAGAATACTGAGAAATGCTTAGCCAAAAGATCTGACATCAGGGCAGCCAGATTGCTTCACTCCAAGTATGTATATGGCCTCCTTGCTGCTCACATGGGAGTGAAAGAAATTAGACATTCTACTTTGGAAGGTATAAAGAGAGAAGGAGTTAAGTGTTCAATGTGGAAAATTTCGCAATAAAAAAAAATAATATCACAATGACAGAACGTAAAAAAAAAGATTAGAAAAGTAGAAGTAAAAAAAAATAGCAGTTGAAGTTATGGAGTACCTGCAAAATAAAGGATTTAATGTAGAAAGTCTAACACAGATTACATCACAGCATGATGGAGTGAGTCCCCAAAGTAAGGAGAAGCAGGAGACATCTGAAGAAGAAATATGGACATGGGAAAGAAAAAGAGATTTAATATGGTGTAATACTTATGCAAAGGAGAAAGCAAAACTAACCAATACAAAAAGAGCAGCACCAAAGATATTGGAAGAAAAATACAGGCAAAGGAATCCGGATATAGAAAACTTTACAATACAAAAAATAAGAAGACAAAGAGGAAAAGCAGGAAAGGAGATTAGTAATGGAGAAGTTAAAGAAATATAAACTGAGGCTATGGAGCACCTGCAAAATAAAAGATTCAGTGTAAAAAATCTAATGCAGAAAGCACCACAACGGTCAGGTGTCATATCAAGATATATTGGAACCTTCCACAGGAAACCAGTATAAACATTCACTTGAAGCTAGACAGCAAGGGAAGAAACAGGAAACTGTGGAAACTCTGATGCAGTCAATGTTGAGGCGTGATAGGCCAGTGAGTTTCCATATGACAGAGCAATGGATGGCACAGGATGAAATTGAAGAGAAGGTGCCACAGGAAGATGCTATAGAACTTTCTATAGAATGCCAGCAGGAAATGTAAAACAAGGGATGTGCCCTCAGTTTGGAAGAAAATGAGCTAAGAGAAGAGTTGCTTGATTTAATAGACATAGATAGATATATCAAGATCAACGAAAGAAATAGACTGCAGAAGGTCAATAAAACCCCAAAAGTCAGAAGTCTGATAAAACAAATGAACACGGTAATTAGGACTGTCCATAGAGATCCACGCGATATAACAGAAGTAAACAGGATATATTACTGTGCAGCTAAATTAATAATGCTACCACAAGAACACAGAGTAGTGAGGGAAAGGAAGGGGAGAAATCGTATACCATCATGGAAGTATCGAATAGAGAAAACTATAAAGCAATTAAGATAAGAAGTATCACTGTTAGAAGCCTATAGAAGAGAGAACAGATCAACAAAAATACTAAGAAAGATAGATGTGATAAAAGCAATACGCAGTATTAGAACAGACCATGATCTATCATGCACTATCACAAATAACAAACTAAAAATTTCAACACAGGCAGAAAAACTTGGAAGATATTAAGATAAATATTAAGGAGAAGTACTAAATAAGCAATTTATTGATGATCCAAAAAAGTTCTATAGAGAATTGGGAAACAAGGTAAAAGGAATTGAAAGACTGCCAAAAAAAGAAGAAATGGATGCATTTTGGAGAAGTATCTATATAGATCCTGTGGAACATAACAAAGATGCTAAATGGATAGACGTTAAAGAAAGAATAAGAAGTTTAAAGGTACAGGATATGTAATGGGATAAAGTAACGGCCAGAGAGACTGAAATAAAGTTAATAAAAGCCTCTAATTGGAAAACCCCAGGCCTAGATGGAGTACCTAACTTTTGGATAAAAGTATTAATATCTTTGCACAAAGATTTAGCCATGAGTAAAAACTATTTACATGCGCACCCCAAACAGACACCGACTTAGCTAACAACAGGAAAAACAATGCTCCTACTTAAGGGTGAACCTGCAAGCTAACCTAAAAATTATAGACCAATAACTTGCCTTCCAGCGACATAAAAACTATACTTGGGAATTGATGCTGACAGAGTTTATAGTCATTTAGAAGAAAACTCAATTATGGCAGTAGAACAAAAGGGCAATAAAAGAAAGTCATATGGAACAAAGGATCATTTGTTATATATCAAAAGGAAAAAATAAATCGCCAAAGAAAAAAATAACTGAAAAAGCGACTAAACAAAGCAAAGCCACCAAACAAAATTTATTAAACAAAACAGTCAGCAAGCGTTTTCATCTATTGTAAGACTTCTTCAGACTCAGGATCATTTGTTGTTAAGTAAAGTCATAGTGGAGAACTGCAAAAAGGGGAAGAATCTAAGTATGGCATGGATTGACTACAAAAAATCATTTGATAGTATCCCACATTCATGGATGAAAGGGTGCTTAAAAATGTATAAGATGCATTCTACACTGATTAACTACATTACAGTGACCATGAAACAGTGGCAGACCACTTTGCAATTAAGCCATGATAAAGGACAAATTATTATTCCAGGGATACAAATTCAAAAGGGGATATTCCAGGGTGACTCTAGGCCACCGCTGCTATCTTGCCTTGCCCTTAACCCATAAAGCTGTCTACTTAACAGGTTAGGCCATGGCTATAATTTGGCTACTAGAAAACAACAAAGTCTAAAGACTTCTCATCTCTTTGTTGATGATTTAAAACTGTATACCTCATCAGATGAGGAACTGAAAGAACAGCTGCAGGTTGTCAAAACTTTTTCAGATGATATAAGAATGTCATTTCATATTGATAAATGTGCAAAAGCAACCTTTAAAGCAGGAAAACTGCAGCACCAGTAAAACATCTGTTTGGGACAAGAATGGGATATAAAAGAACTTGAGCAAGAGGGAGTGTATAAATATTTGGAAATTGATGAAGGATCAGCAATAAAACATGAACAAATGCAAATAAAACTTAGTAAGGAATATTTCAGTAGACTTAAATTAATCCAGAAAACAACATTGACATCTAGGAACAAAATCCAAGCTATAAACCAATTTGCTCTTCCTGTCCTAACTTTCAGTTTTAGAGTGATTGACTGGCCCCAAAATGTGTTGGATAGATTAGATAAGAAAACAGGAAGAATGCTTCATGCTCACCAAATGATTTATAAAATTCATTGCATACCAATATTATATAGTCCCTATTCAAAATGAGGTACGGGCCTCCTTGAAATTGATTACATGTATATAGATCTGCAATCGTGGGACTCCACACATATCTGCTGACCTTACAAGACCCAAACATAGTGAACGTTTTGAAACATGAGGAGAATAAATCTAAGATGACTTCTCTGCTTAATCTAGCAGAAGCCTATTGGCATCAAACAGGAATGGAAATCAAAGCAGAAGTAGATAAAAGTTAGGCAGCAACTGAATGTGCCAAAAACAAAAGAAAGAATATAAGGTGAAGGACCAGATGAGAAGGCAAGAAATGTGGAAAATGCATAAATATAGTTGCAAGTATAGAAAACTTCTGGAATAACCTCATGTTGGTCATGAACAAATGCAGGAATGGTTAAGGGGAGATGAATTCAAACCAAGAGATGTAAGGTTAATATTGGTGGCACAAGATAGTGGGCTATGTACACATTGGTTTACAAAGTCCATTGAACATGTGGGAGAAGCAGACAAATGTAGATTTTGTAAAACAGAATTGGAAACAGTTGCACACCTCATTGCTGGTTGTGACATACTGATGGCAGAAGGACTGTATACCGAAAGACATAATAATGTGGCAAGACTGTTGAACTGGGGATTGTGCAAACACTATGGTATTGAAGTGGCTGAAAAACACTGGAAACATGAGCCACAAAGCATCATAAAAATGATGACGTTTACATCACATAGGATCACCCATTACTGTATTATGGGTTGGGAGGGTGGCCTAATGGTTAAGGTGTTTGCCTTATAAACACAAGGTGCAGGGTTTGCAAGGGATAATTGGCTAGGCTTAAAATGGCTTGCAAGGGCAGTTAGCTTAGCATGAATCTATGAACTTATGAACAGTTCAAGAGATAGACACTACAAAACTGGATATAGTGGTCCCAGAAAAGAAAAGACAAGTAGCATTGATCATTGAAATCACCACACCCAGTGACTGCAGTGTCCTGCATACAAAGAGACAAAGTTATAAAATATCAGGATCTGCAAGCAGAAACAAGAACAATATGGAAGGAAGACACCCAGATAGTTCCAATAGTAGTAGTAGCAATGGGTCTTATGAAAAAGAATTTACAGTTATACTTAGATATGTTGCAGATGTATGTAACTGCATATGAATTGCAGAAGGAGTCATTACTGTATTTACTGGGCACATTACGTGTGCTGCAAAGAGCACTACTGGCTGACATCAAAGTGAAACAATACTAATTTCATGAACTTTAATTGTACTTTGACTTAGGAATGGGGTCCATTCCCATCACGGTATAAGAAACCCAAAACATTTGGAGAAATTAAAAAAGGGAGAGACCATATAGTACCTTCTGTATTATGGGTTCAGATCTGCTTGACCATGTTCCTACAAACCTAACAGCAATATTCTGCACACCTGTAGTTGCCACATCACTAGTTAAATCAAGACAACATATTGTTTTTTTTTTTCTATAAGAAGACTGTCTAAGATGGTCTCCAATCCTACGGCCTTTTCTCTGGAGCCAATCTTCTAGTGCACTCTGATGAGGTAAGGAGATTAGAAAGTGCCCCATGGGGACCCAATAGCAAATGTTGCAGCTTATACCATTGATTTCTACTCCCTCCTAAACTCCTGTATTGGAGTATCAAACCCCATATAACACAAATACAATACTAAATTTAGAAGCAAATTTAGTTCAGACTTCTCCCTTGTCTCTCCCTGCTTCTCCCTTTACTCCTTTCAGTCCATACCAGTGCCTACAATTACCTATAAGTCCCTCTTCAGAATCAAAAACACTATCTCCATAGGTCTAGACAGCATAATAGGATATCTCATTATTGGCATAAAACACTGCTTTACCAATTCCATCTTGAACATGTTCCATCGTAGTCTCTCCACTGGGCATGTGACCATGGTCTGGATGATAGCTGTCATTATTCCAAAAGGCGGTCCTTCTATTGTACATTGGAACACTGGAACAATTAGTCTTACTAGTGACGTTTGTAAACTAAAAGAGCATATCATTATGGAGCTCAAAAGTCACAGCTGACTTTTTTGCTTGTACTTAAACTTATTTATCAAAGAGATTTTTCTGGGTGTTTATGCATATCACCAGAATATGTGAACACATATCCAATTGTAATAGAAAACACATTTCTTATTGTTCATGCATAATGTTCAAGGATATCTTCATATGATTTACAAGGCAACTGAGCCTCAAAGGCATTTCCTTCTTGCCAGTACCCATTCTTAGAATCCATCTTTCATTTCAAGGAGGGTCAGGACAATCATACCAAGGATGAATTTATAAACACCCATCTAGTTGTCCAAATCCTTTTCAAAGGGCAGACAGTGTGACACTGCTTAATGTGGGGGGGGGGGGGGTTTGTTCCATACAAAGGGTAGGTGGTGCATGACAAATGTATCCCTCCTCTTAGATTTATGTATTTATTGACAGTGATTTAGATGTCTGGGCTTTGTATTAGCTGGGATGTTTGATTTATTGGAGTATATAGATTACTGGCTCCTTTATAGCCCTATAAGCAAGACGCAGGTCTCCACTAAGGAGCTTTTAACTGTGCTTACTTCTGTACTTAATATTGCATTCATCTGTGATCCAAACAAAGCTTTACTAATGGCAGAAATAGCCTTACTAGATAATATAACATTTAACAAATCTTTCAACTTATTAAATATGATATGATTATTTAAAATTTCAGCTAATGCATTCTAAACTACATTCTTATTGTTTTTGTTAACACCCTGGATTAATTTGCAATTCTAGCAAATTATTTTAACTCATTTTACATTTTTAATATGCAACATCAGCACGCTATGAGCAATAAATAGATATATGTTGCCCCGTGTCTCACTCTTTTTAACCCTGTAGTCCTTGATTTACCTGGAAATGTGACACATCCTTCATAGTAGATGGATGTGGGATCTCTAGTTATCTATTCTCAGTTTCCAGCAAGATATGTTTTGTAACGTGACAGTGTATTTTTTTTTTTGCCAATAATTCACATCCATGGACAAATTAGCATTTAGCTTTGGAAAGGGAATGCACAGTGACATTTGTCAGGGTATGGATTTTATATCCATATTGTTATCTCCATTAACTTTGATGGGGTCAGGGGTTTTGGTCTTTAAGTCCACATTGCTGTCCCAAAATAAAAGGATAATCATGAGGTGCTTGGCTTTAAGTGCATGCAGTAAATAACATTGTTGCCTAGGTCTATGACCCACATTAGCCATGCTCAGATGGGTTCATAGTGAACAGCGGAAGAACAGGGTTATAAAGTCTAGTTTCTTAGGAACTCAAGAGAACAATTGGTAACTTCCAACAAATAAACTGTGAAAAGAATATACAATTTGTAAAAAAAAGCAACTACATCATCTCAGAGAAACCAAGACATGTAATTTATTGTTTGATAAATTACAAGAGTGCATGTGAGTGGATGTGTGTGTGTGTGTGTGTGTGTGTGTGTGTGTGTGTGTGTGTGTGTGTGTGTGTGTGTGTGTGTGTGTGTGTGTGTGTGTAAACAGTTTCATGTTTGCTCTACTGTTTTAAAAAAAACTGTTTTTGTTCTTTTTTTACACTTTGTTGTACCTTTGCACTAAGTGAATTACATTTTGCAGAGTTTTTCACATTTCACAGCTTTGCTTTGTCTTTACTTAAAATATTGCCGGTTTTATAGCTTTAGACTTTTTTTTTAGTTGATAGGGTTGCCACCTTTCCAAATGCTCAAACATACATTTGTATAAAAGAAGCAAAACATATTACATATTCCCCATTGCAAACATACATCACATATATTTTGTGCCTTTATCAACAATTCAGCATTACATAAATTGATCAATTGCTGCCTTCCCAGAACATTATTCTGTATGTATTGTTCCCACAGTTTCTATTTTTTTTCTATATAGTTTGCTGCTACCATTTTTCGGAGGTCCCACTTCCAGTTCTTTTATCTCTGCTACAATATTTAAGACTTTCAAGGTGATTCATTTTAAGTCATGCACAGGGAGATTAATTAGCATCTCTTACAAATTGTGAGAGTCTGTATTGCCATGCACAGGCACTGAGATATGGTACATTACGTGAAATTCTGTCTTCATGAGATGAAATTCAAGAATTACACTTGTACTGTTTAGGCAAAGCCGCGGTAGTGCAGCGGTAGCATTGTCGCCTCACAGCAAGAGGTTCTCCCGTTCAATTCTCGGCTGGAGTGCCTTCTGTGTGGAGTCTGCATGTCCTCCCTGTGGTCGAGTGGCGTTCGAAAGACATGCGTGAATAGGTGTGCCTTCGTTGAAGGTTGGGCATTGAACTGGCACCTTGACACTGTAAAAATCTACTGCCAATCATTAGTGGACCGGAGTTCTGCTGTGGCGACCCCCTAACCATGAAAAGCCGAAAGAAGAACAACACTTGTACTGTTTAGGTGTATTTTGTCATCATCACCATAATTCCATGGTGTGTGTGTGTGTGTGTGTGTGTGTGTGTGTGTGTGTGTGTGTGTGTGTGTGTGTGTGTGAACTCAAAAGATGAAACCAGAACCAAATATTTAAATAACTGCCTTTATTTCTTCAAACTAGATCCACTGACCATGTTTTCACCCCAAAGGATTTTAACAATGCAAATCTAAAAACAAAAACATAAAGTAGGAAATAAATCACTAACGCAAATGTTTGCATTACATTTATACAGGTAAATCAGGCCTAAAAAGTATCATCAAGTAAACAATTTGTCTTGATACAAAATATAAAACAAAATGGTAAACTTAAGCTTCTAAATATCAAAATGTCTCATAAATAAGTAGCCTACTCAAAATTCAAGCGGTTCTTGTTGTTGTTCTTGTGGTATTAAGGCATTAGTCCCACTGTTCACAAACATAACCTGCCTAAATGTTTACTTGACATTTCTGCAGGTAAAGCAAGACAAAAAAATTACCTAGTCATCATTTTGTCTTGTTGCAAAATATAAAACAAAAATGAATAACCAAAACTTCTATCAAAATAGCTCATATAAATCAGTAGTTTGGCCGGAGTTCAGACAAATGTTATCACCACACCAAACAGATGCAAATGGATTCTTTTAGCAGACTATTCAGAAACATAACATTTAAAGTTGCAGTGATTTAATAAATGCATATATGCTACTAATGTAAACACAATGAATAGCTTTGGAATAAGTGAAAGCATGTCATATCCTGGAAATGTAAGGTATCCAAATGGTTAAAAAATGGCCAAAACATCTTTCCCGATAGGTTAAGTATCTCCTTTTATATGGGTATGCTGACTACCCCTATCAGCTGAATGAACCAAGCTAAAACCAAAAATGCACTGGCTGAAAAGTAAGAACTCAAATGGGTTAAGAATCCCTATTATATACCTGTGCTAACATCTAGGGGTGAAGGCGCTACAAGCCAAATAAATAAATAAAGCTGAAACAAAAAATCTGACTAATAAGCTAGCTCGCTAAGAAAACAAAATGAAAATAAAAATAAAAACAGAAAATATAATATGTATAGATATGTCTAGATATAATATAAATAAATACAGTACCAGTTTGGAAAACCAGAAATGGCCACATTATTGAACTAAAAAAATCATTCACAATAAATAAAGCAACACATGAAAAAGTTTTGATTAATTAGCAACACCACTGGGTACTCTTTTCAGTCATAGTCTAAGCACCGGCTTTGTCCCAGCTGAATGGATAACATTATCCCCTTGCACAATGGTGGTGCTTCCACTGACCCCAGGAACTATAGACCTATTAGCCTGACTAGCTTTATCTGCAAAGCCGTAGAGCGAATCATCATGGACCTTATCAACAAAGATATAGGTAACCTCCAAAAACTTGACCCTACTCAGTTTGTATTTCTCAAAGGGAGATCATGCCTGTTAAACCTGGTAGATTTCTTCAAGTCACCAAAGCCCAGGATGAGGAGAAATCTGTGCATACAGCCTACCTAGACTTAGCCAAAGCTTTTGACACTATCCCCCACTCAGGCATCATTGACAAACTCACCCATCCAGGTATCAACCCTTATATCGTTAGATGGGTCACTAACTGTCTCACTGATATAACCCATATAGCTAAAATAGGGGAATCCACCTCCAACAGCAGACCTGTAACCAGTGGTGTTCTACAGGGTCATTCCTGGGACATCTACTGTTTGGAATCTATTTCTCTGAAGTACAAGCTAAAATTAAAGGTCTGTGGCTGACATAGTTTGCTGATGACTGCAAACTGAGAATGGTCATAAAATCTCCAAACTATGTCAACATCCTGCAAGAGGGTCTTGCAAAACAAATGATTGGTGCTAAAGTCATGGCCTTAAACTCAGTGCAGACAATGTATTATAATCCCTTTGGCAAGTATGATGTTCCTGCTAACTACCACATCAATAACAACACCCTAAGTATGCACTCAGTAGTGACAGACCTGGCACACAGGTTGACAGCAACCTTACCTTTGATCACCATGTCTCCACATTGGTAAGAAGGGCATTCTATATTGCTCATCTCATAAGTAAGGGCATTGCATCCAGGAAAAAAAAAAAGTTATAACCTCTCTGTACTCTTCCTTCATCAGGCCAATAATTGAGTACAACGTCTCTTTTGGTCTGTACATTTCCAAGCACCTGCAGCAATTGGAGGGACCACAAAGGTTCCTCACAAGGAAAGTTCAAGATCTTCAGCATCTGTCCTATGTGGATCATCTGAAATCACTGTCATGTTATTCTGTTTCATGTAGACTACTCAGAGGCAATCTCTGCCTTGCGTATAAGGAAATCTCTGACCTTGCGCTATTGGAAATGCTGCATATCCGCAAGTCAAATGGTACACGGGTTACTCACTCTAAAGACCTTAACCTGGTATGTGACATCAATAGAACCTGCTGGAGGGACAGATTTGTCTCCCAGAGGTTACCACATGTTTGGAACAGACTCCCACTTCATGTCAAACAGAGCACCTCATTGGTCCTCTTCAAATGCAATCTGGACAATTGGATGGGTAACAGTAAATTCACCCCGGGAGTTCCACCTGTGTCCCTCTTGGACAGGTGCAATTGGTGCTCATTGTGGAAGTAAGGTTATAACTTGGCTAGGCTTGTAAGGGCCCTAGGGCCATTAACCTAGTAACTTCCTATGATCTTATGATCCTATGGTGATAGAATAATACACATTAAAAAACACACTGCTGAAATAAATAGACATTTTTAACGATCAATTCAGAGGGCAAACAGAAGTATTGATATTCCAGATATAATATTATAGAATAGCTGAATAATTCAGACAGTGTCCAAAAATCTAATTAAATTTAATTAAATATTATATATAAGAATTATTTTGATATTTAATGCCTGAAGAATATAACACGTTCCAAAGTTGTTGAACCAACCTGCCAGTGGTGGTTATCCTCAACAACAAACTGATGGAGATGTTTTAAATCATTATATGCCCTGATTTTCATGGAATACACTGACACTACCATTATAGAAAGAATCATTCAAAGCCAGGCAGTTTCATTGTGCCTAAATAAAAAAACATCTATTGTCCTTCTTTAGAATCCAGCTACATGTGTTTCTCCTTGGAGGCTGCCATGGCACTAGAAACTCTGTCAATGTCCACAAAAGTAAAATGTGCTTGTGTATGTAAAGCCGTCCTGTCCCTTCTGCAGTTCAATTCACTGATTTGTAGTGTAATTCTAAATTTCCAGTAGTGGGAGGCCTGTCTGAAATAAAATGCTCCATATTGACAAATAGCCAGTAAATACTCTCATGTAATTAGTGACTTAATATCAAAAGTTTTGCCAACATTGAGTGAGGTAAAGTGTTTGGTCTGGCAAACCCTACCACAGGGAGTACCTTGATCACAGGGAAAACAGCCCCTCTAAGATGTAGGTTAGAAAAGGCTAAGCTATGGCTGTAAACTGTACATACCTGCTGTCCTGCTACAGGTATACAATACCCTTATTTATGCGGTATCAATTATACTGGATACTTTAAGCTGTTACTCGCTCTTCTCCCCTCTAACAGATGTGACTGTTCCTTAATCTACTGAAGCATAGCCCTCTAAATGAGTAATAAGGGAGTTTAACGTCTGGCAGCAGAAAGCAAACAACAGGCCCATAAACTGTTGTGAACCTGCTGCTGTGCATACAGACTGGTACAGTGGGCACCATTACCTTAGCATTTGCAATGAAAACTATGCACTGTGATGGTGTGCTATTTATTTTATCCTGCTAACAATTGCTGTTCCTAGTTTTACACTGTGCACAGTGTGCAGCAGCCTATGTACATGCCATCAGCAGTGTAGAACACTGTTGTCCTGAGAGAAGCCTCTTTAATCATTTGTGTAGCTGCTAACCCCAGTCTAGCCACTGGGTATTGCTTATGTTGGAAATAATCTTCTGCACTATACCAGCATAGAGCGTGCCCTTTCTGTGGTCACTTGGTTAGATCAAAGCTCCTTTTTCCATCACTGGAATGTATGTCTTCTCAGCAGGGAAACATTTAGTTTTACCATTCCCACAAAGTATTAATTTACTTATATGTTCAAAGACAGTGTGTTTACATATAAAGAATGTGTCTGCTATGTAAAATCAGAAAGTGGTCATAGCTGTTCAGATCACTAAAATTGCCTTCACACTAACAACTAATAACTTTTTTTTCTTTGTGCAATGGGCAAGCCCAGAGATGTACAACACGAGGAAAGGAGAAACTCTTAAAGCAGCACACTGTGGTCTCATCATTGTTCATGCTGTAATGTGAATGGCAAATGATCTCCAAGGAACTGCTATATAAGAAAATGCAGTGCAACCATTAGAAAGAGCTGAGTTTCTATCTGGAATTGATACTAGAGGAATAGTTTTGAATCCAAGTTTGTTGGAAGCATACCTCTCAAGTGTACAGATTTTCACAGAATGTCAAGACATTTTCCACAAATCTTTGGTCTATTCCTCATATAATCTGTGGTTTTCTGGCAAATTACAGGTTGAAATCACTACATAATGACCAAATGACATATATTTGAGCTTTAGACTTCATCTCCTTCAGAAAATGCATCCTACCCCGAGAATTGTGCGATCTTGCACACCTGTCGGTCATCTGTTTATTCAGTTGACTCGTGTGTATATATATATATATATATATATATATATATATATATATATATATATATATATATATATATATATATATATATATATATATATATATATATATATATATATATATATATGTATATATATATATATATATATATACATATATATATATATATATATATATATATATATAGATATACATATGAGTCAACTGAAGCTGGTCGGCTCTACATTAGTTTGACATCTGTTTGGTCGTCAAATCTGACTGAATAAACAGATAATTGATACGTGTGCAAGATCGCACAATTCTTGGGGTAGGAAAATATGCCCTTTCCCCAAGATTATGCTGTTATTCTAGCAGCTTAAATCTGTCCCTGTTTTTGGCCCTTTGTCTCCCAACCATTTTAGGCTTTGTCCAGATTTCTTGTACGAAGATGTTGAGAGGTATGATTGGAAGACTTAAGCAGTCTACTTATGCCATGGCTATTTTTCAGGGTTTGACAAACACATTGATGTTCAGTTGCTGAGATGTCCAGCCTGCCTGCTCTGTGTGGCACAACTGATCATTAATGTGTGGTTATGTGAGCTGCATGATACCATTCTTGCTCGCTGAAGTATGTTTATTGTGCATCTCTGCTGTCAGCATTTACTTATTCCTGTACTTCAGACAGATGTAAAACAACCACTGTAGACTCAATCTTTATAAGTGCACTTAGACGAAGGCAAAACTCACATAAAATAAAGCATTGCTTTTTCCTTTCTCATTTTCAGTGCTGAGTGCCAACAAGCCCCCCCCCCCCCACCCAAAAAAGACCAAACTGCCAGTAGAAGAGCATATCTTGAAGCCTGCTCTTCTCCTTTAAACTTCTTTTTTGCAGGTGGGGTGCCCTGCACCTCCACACCTTTGAACGTATATAAGCCAACAATGAGATTACCATACCTCAGAGAAAAGGGAATGTTCTGGAAAATGGTATATTGAAGTCTGTTCTTTCTGACATTCAGCCAGCATGTTTCGGGACTTGCTTTAGAGAGTCATGACATTTCAAATGGTTACCCTAGTAATAATGGTTCAAGAAAGCTACATTCACCAATATTAAGAGAAACTTAAAAGAGCTAATAGAGTACCCATGTATACAGCGAGCCATCTGAGCAATTCTCTGGACAAACAATAACCTTCTGAGTATGATGGGCATAAACAGATACGAGGGTCGAATGAAGTCATATATATATATATATATATATATATATATATATATATATATATATATATATATATATATATATTTATATATATGTATTTATGGATCGACTGAAGTCATGTGGTCTACCCACATAAAAAGCTGCTACAGTTAAGGCAGATAAGCTACATAAACTAAAAAAAAAAGTGGTATTACAGGCAGTTCTCAAGCCTAAGGCATAACTTTTTGGATGTGGTTTAAAAATAAAACTCTCCCTATATATTATGCTTGAGAGTGCCATGTCTTGGAATACTCATTTTTTTTTTGAAGTATGCCAATCTCGGAGTTGGTATATATAAGTTTAGGGGTGTGATCCCTGCAGAAAATAACTTTTAAGGAGAGCAGGCCTGTTTGATATTCACTGTTCATCTGTGTTTTTTTATTTTCCTAGTTACTTTTTCAAAATTCCAAGGCTTGCATTATGAATTTCAGAATTTCAACATACATCCTGCAAGCATATGCCCATATGGGTCTACTTCTAAAGTGCGACTCTAACATAACTGACTTTCAAAATCCAGAGACAAAAATCACGAATGTTCAGAAACCTGAATGCCGACTGTTTACTAAGGTAAGTAAGCACTTGGCCAACATGCCCTGTTCTCTACTGTGGTGCAGTCCCAGTGATGGTATACTTAGGGGGGTGTGGGGAGTGTGGGTTTTACTTACAAAACAGCGTGAGTTTTGTTTAGAGTGGACCATGCATTTACCTACCCTGATAAAAATCAATGTTCGGGTTTCTGAACTTTTGCGATTTTCATTTCAGGATTTTGAAAGTCGATTATGTGAGAGTCGGGCTTTAGAAGTAGACCCACTCATACACATAATTCATAAGCATTGCAAAGAAATTTAGTTGCATGAACATTAATACCGTCACAGTACTCACCCTCAGGCTGTACCTCTTTTTTTAAGGAAGGCTAGGCCAGTCAGACCTGGAGTAAATTTGAGGGTACCCATCTAATCATTAAAGTTCTTTTTGAAAGATAATAATGTGTTAGAGTGCTTAACCTGTAAGTAAGATTATTTCCGAGATGGAGGGATGGGCTGCATAATGAATCTTCTCTCCACTGTATTAGATATAGCAGCTGCTGAAGTTTTATGTCCCTGGTTCTGGTTATTGTGGAATATTAGACTTGTGGAGATAAAGGAGAACTATTAAAACAGGATGTCTCATGGTGTCGTAAAGGAGAATTATTAAAACAGGATGTCTCATGGTGTCGTAGGGGAGGCACAAATCACTCCCCAGGAGTCTATAAGGTATTGAGTAAAGGGATAAAACTCACTGTTACCCTGTCTTTGTCCAGCCTAGTGAGTAGGGTGTCAGTGCATCTTGCTATGGAGTTTTCAATCACTAAAACATTTTTGTTTTTGGAGAGATCGGGTGAATTGGATTGGAGATTGTTTGTCTATTGCCTGTTGGTAACTGTGTGTTAATGCTGTGTTTTGATGTGGCACAATGCTTGTTTTTGGCTGAGACCTAATACTTAGAGGTCTAGGAAGCTTTGGTAAAGATTTCTTTACAACATCAACATAAATCATTATATTTTGTGACAGAAAAGAATGTGTGGAGTGTGGTGTATTTATTTGCAGCTCACAGTCTGTGTGTTTTTTTTAGACGTGTGTGTCCTCCATATGACTTAAATATTTTACATCTCATGCAAACAGACTTACTTGCACCTATCAAGAATTTATTATATTCGAGCATGAGGTATTGTCTACATTAAGGCTAAAAAGCAAAAACAGGATGGCAAAGCGATAATCATCAAATCAGTACCAAAATAAAAAAGTGATTACTGGTCTGAAAGAGGAGAGGTTTTTTTTAATGATTTAGTGCATTTATCTTTCAACTCTAAGACTTAGTGAGAATAAAATGAACCACTTTAAAATCCATTAATTCGATTGTGAGCCACACTGATATCCCACTCATTAGGTTGAATAAGGAGAAAGTAACAGTCAGCTGCCTGTCAGGTGCCAGGATCCATCACATAATGCACGCACTCAGGTCCCCTCAACAACAGGTACAAATAGGTGTGTACAGGTTCATAGGTGTGTACTAGGCTAATGGCCCTGGGGCCTTTACAAGCCTAGCCATAGGATTACCTTCCTGACATAGTACCACCCAACCTTAGTTCTGTGTGCCTCGGTTGAGTAGAGCCACTGGAGTTATCCCCGGGGTGAATTTTCAGTTTCTCATCCACTCATCAAGATTTCTCTTGAAGAGGGTCAGCGAGGTGCTCTGCTTGACATGTATAGAAAGTCTGTTCCAAACCATGGGCAGCCTCTGGGTTATGAACCTGTCCCTCCAGCATGTTCTGTTAGTTGTGGTAATGAGGTTGGAGTCTCTGGAGCGTGTGGTGCGGAGGGATTGGGATTTCTTTAGATGTCGCATTTCTAACAGAGCTGGGTCAGACATGGCTTTGTAAGTCAAGCAGAGATCACCTCTAAGTAGGCGATATGAGACAGAGAATAGTTGGAGTGTTTTGAGTCTGTCCATACAGGACAAGTGTTTAAGGCCTAGGATCCTCTTTGTGAGGTACTTTTGCAGCCTCTCCAGTTGTTGCAGGTGTCTAATGAAGTACATGCCAAATGGGGCATTGTACTCAATGACTGACCTAATGAGGGAAGAGTAGAGGGAGACAATGACCTCTTTCTTCCTGGATGCAAAACCCACGATGCTTTGCCAGAGATGGCCTGCACCTGTCGCCCTTGGGATTCTGGATACTGGCTAAGGCTCTTGCCACCCCTATAGTGCCTTTTTAGCTAAGATTCAAATGACAAATTCACCACCTTAACAGGTACAAGCAAGCAAAATCTGAGAGTTATGCTACTCAGTGCTAGAAGTCTAAACCTCAAAATGCATTCACTCGAGGCACTCCTTAAAATGGAGAACATCAACATCTGTGCAGTGACAGAGACCTGGTTCAAGGCTCCAGAGAGCACCCCTACATTACCAGTCTATAATTCATACCACACCTTTCAGCCACCTAACCTGGACCAAAACACTAAAGGCGGAGGCATGTCCATATTCATTAAGGATATCCACACTTCCAGGCTAGTTGCTCAGCATAATGCATCCGAGATTATCCAAGTGCAACTAACTCTGGGCAAAACCGCAATCCAAATTGTAACTTGCTACACATCCCCCACCATGCCCCAGAATTCCCACTCCTCATTTCCTGATACACTGGAAAATATTAGGGTACAACTCAACACCCTAATAATGGGCGATTTCAACTACCCCACCATTAACTGGGAAAACTACTCATGTACCAACTCTTATGCTCAACGTTTTCTGGAATTTATAAATTCCAATGCCTTCGATCAACTTATCCACACCCCCACCAGGGGCAGCAATATCCTAGACCTGGACATTACCAACATGGGTGACTAGTGTTCCACACCAGAGGTCAATTCCTTGTTGGTG
Source organism: Protopterus annectens (assembly GCF_019279795.1). Classification (NCBI taxonomy): domain Eukaryota; kingdom Metazoa; phylum Chordata; order Ceratodontiformes; family Protopteridae; genus Protopterus; species Protopterus annectens. The sequence continues at coordinate 1,110,051,344 of NC_056730.1, forward strand.
AGATCCGACCCCAAGCTAATCACCCTAGACATCCACATCCCGCCCCCACCCCCATTAGGGAAACCACCGTAAAAAATTTCTCCAAAGCCAACTTCACACTTCTTAAGACAGAAGTGACAAACTTCATGACACCCATGCAGATGGTCAATACAGATATGACTTCTGAATCCTACACAAATGCACTTTATAAGCACTTACACAAGTGCATGGATCATGCTATCCCTAACAGAACCAAGATGCTATCCACCAAAAGAAGGAAGCCAGTCTGGTGGTCCCCTTCCCTAAACAAACTCTACAACAGAAGAAAGAAACTGTTGCAAAAAAAGAGTAAAATCCCATGATTGGAGGAACTCCCTGGTCAGCCTCAGTAAGTAGCTGAGATCCCTCATAAAATCCTCCAAAGCTAGTTACGAAATAAAAATCGCCACTGATTCTAAAGACAACCACAAAGCATTCTATAGCTATGTTAAGAATCTCAATGTCAACACTCAGATCTGCTCTGAGTTACAGCACAATGGCACTAAATATACAGAACCAACTGATATTGCCAACATCTTGGCAGATAGGTTCAGTGCTAATTTTACCCCTCACTCACCCCTAAAGAGCCCATCTCTATACCAGATGAATGCAAAGTTCCTGTAATCACGGCTGCACAGGTAAAAACCACACTCTCCAAAGCCAAGAACACAACATCCATGGGACCTGACAACATCCCAGGCTGCGTTCTACATGAACTGCAGAATGAACTGGCACCACACCTAAGCACCATGTTCAATCATAGTCTCACCTCAGGCTTTGTGCCCACTGAATGGCGCACAGCAGCAGTTATCTCACTCCACAACTGGGGAGCCACCATGGATCTCGGGAACTACCGTCCCATTAGCCTGACGAGCCTGGTCTGCAAGGCCATGGAATGCATAATCATGGATCTTATACACAAAGACATTGGTAATCTCCAAACTCTGGACCCCACCCAGTTCGGGTTTGTAAAAGGCAGATCATGTCTCCTAAACCTAATAGACTTCTTTGAAGCAGTCACCAAAGCCGTAGATCTCGTCAAGGCATTTGACACCATCGCCCACTCTGGAATTATAGATAAACGCACTAAACTAGGTATAAATCCCTATGTCAAAAGATGGGTTGCCAACTGGCTCACTGACAAAACCCACACTGTGAAAGTAGCAGACTCCAAATCTAACTTCAGACCTGTGACAAGTGGAGTACCACAGGATCAGTCCTGGGTCCTCTCCTGTTTGGTATCTACTTTTCTGAAGTATAGGCTAACAGAGAAGGTCTTTGGCTAATGAAGTTCGCAGATTACTGCAAACTAGGAGCCATAATCGAAACTCCTAACAATGTGGACATCCTACAAAAGGGCCTCATAGAGACAGATGCCTGGTGTCAAAGCCATGGCCTCAAGCTCAATGCCAAAAAGTGCATTGTCATCCCCTTTGGTAAAAACTCTGTACTCATGAGCTACCACATAGGTGGTAGTCTACTTAACACTGAAAGTGTGGTAAGAGACCTTGGGACACTGGTGGACAGTAGTCTCTCCTTTGATAATCACATTGCCACAGTAGTCAGGAAATCCTTCTACATGGCACACCTCATCACAAAAAGTTTCTCATCCAGGGGAAAATAGGTCATTGTTCCCCTCTACTCGTCAATCATTAGACCCATTATAGAGTACAGCGCCCCTTTTGGTATGTACCTCACAAGACATCTACAACAACTGGAAAGGCTGCAGAAATACCTCACAAAGAGGATTACTGGCCTCAAATAGATGCCCTATGCAGGCCGTCTCAAAAAACTCCAGCTTTACTCCATTGCATATCGCCTACTCAGAGGTGATCTCTGCCTAACATACAAAGCTATGTCAAACCCAGAGCTGTTGGACATGCTCCACTTAAAGAAATCCCAATCCCTCCAAGATACACGCTCTAGGGACCTAAACCTTGTCACTACAATAAACAGAACATGCTGGAGGGACAGATTCCTGTCCCAGAGACTTCCTATATTCTGGAACAAGCTACTTATCTATATCAAACAAAGCTCCTCATTAGCACTCTTCAAGCAAAATCTTGATGATTGGATGGGAAATAGGAAATTCACCCCGGGGATCACCTCTGTGGCTCTGCTCGACAGGAGCACAGAAAAATACTTTTCTTGGGTAGCGAAAGCCAGGGTTCCTTTTTGGCTAGGCTTATATAGGCCCTAGGGCCAATAGCCTATACCTACCTATGAACCTATGAATCTTAGTAATGAGTGTGCCACATAGAAGGACTGTCTGACCACAGTGGCAATGTGGGAATCAAAGGAGAGGTTGCTGTCAACCTGTGTTCCCAGATCTCTTATAACACCTTCTGTGTTCAGTCGACTACCATCAATGTGGTAATTCATGGGAACTCTGTTTTTCCCAAAGGGGATGATGACACTTTTATAAATCTGTCATTGTACAAGTGAATGACCTGAGATGTACTTCCCTGGACTACATGAAAAGAGATATGGAGGAGCTCTCAAATTATGTAGCCCAGGCGGGTATGACCCTAGCCCTGAGCAGCATCCTACCATCACCCAGAATGATACCACAGTACAAACAGAAAATGATTAATTTCAACAACTGGCTAAGTTTCTGGAGTCATTCTAAGGGGATCCATTAACTGTCTGCCTAAGATGACATGATTGACAGATGTCGATGCTTTGCCAGAGATAGCCTGCATCTGTCACCCCTGGGCTTCTGGATACTGGCCAAGGCTCTTCCACCCCTATAGTGTCTTTTTAACCAGTGTTCCAAAGACCAAATTACCACCATAACAGCTACAAACAAATGCAATCGGAGGGTCATGCTGCTCAACACTAGAAGTCTAAATCTCAAAATGCACTCGCTCAAAGCACTCCTTAAAGTGGAGAACATCAACATTTGCGCTGTAACAGAGACCTGGTTCAAGGCAGCAAAAAGCACCCCTGCACTACCAGACTATAACTCATTCCACATCTTTCGGCCCCAGACTGCAGCTCCAAAGGCAGTGGTGTTTCCATATTCATAACAACTCCTCCCTGGTTAGATCCGACCACAAACTAATCAATCACCTTGGAAATCCACATCCCTCCCACCCCCACCCCCGTAAAGCCAACCACCATGAAAAACTTCTCCAAAGCTAACTTTGGACTCCTAAAAACAGAGGTGGCTAACTTCACGGCACCCATGCAAATGTAGAATAGTTGCATGACCGTCAAATCATACACCAATGCACTGTACGAACATGTACACAAATGCATGGATCTCGCCATACACAATAGAACCAAGACACTCTCCTCCAAAAAAAGAAAGCCAATCTGGTGGTCCCCTGCCATAAATAAAGTCTACAACAGAAAGAGGAAACTGATGTGGAATAAGGTGAAGTCCCATGACTGGAAAAAAACCCTTATCAGCCTCAACAAAAAGTTGAGATCCCTCATCAAATCCTCTAAAGCTAGCTATGAAAACATAATTGCAGCAGATAGTAAAGACAACCACAAGGCCTTCTATAGTTATGTAAAGAATCTCCACAGCAATACCCAGATTTGCCCTGAGCTACTACACAATGGTACCTCCTATACTGAGCCAACAGATATTGCCAATATACTGGCCGATAGATTAAGTGCCAGCTTTACCCCTCTCCCCCCCCAAAGGACCAATCACAATACCAGTAAATTGCCAGGCACCCAGTATTACTGCCGCACAGGTTAAAACACCACTGTCCAAGGCCAAGAATACAACTTCTATGGGACCTGGCAATATCCCTGGCTGTGTTCCTCATGAACTACAGAGTGAACTGGCACCTCACCCGTGTGCCCTGTTCAATCACAACCTCACCTCAGGCTTTGTCCCTACCAAATGGTACAGTACTATGGTCATCCCTCTCCACAAAGGAAGACTGACTACAGACCCTGGGAACTATTGCCCCATTAGCCTGATGAGTCTGATATGCAAAGCTATGGAATGCATCATCATGGACCTAATAAACAAGGATATAGGGAATCTCCAAACTCTGGATCCCACACAGTTTGGTTTTGTGAAGGGTAGATCATGCCTGCTCAACTTGGTTGACTTATTTGAGTCAGTCACCGGAGCTGTGGATGAAGGCAAGGTGGTTCATATAGCCTACCTTGATCTGGCCAAGGCCTTTGATACCATTCCCCACTCAGGAATCATAGAAAAACTCACTAAGCTAGGCATCAACACCTATATCACTAGGTGGGTTGCAAACTGACTCACAGATAGAACCCACAATGTGAAAGTAGTTGACTGCAAGTCAGACTGCTGACCTGTCACGAGTGGAGTCCCACAGGGTTCGGTCTTGGGTCCTCTCCTGTTTATCTACTTCTCTGAAGTCCAGGCCAACATGAAGGGACTCTGGCTGACAAAGTTCACAGACGATTGCAAGTTGGGAGCTATTATTAACTCCCCAAGTAATGCTGACATCCTACAGAAAGTCCTCACTGAAACCAACGACTGGTGTCAGAACCATAAACTTAAGCTTAATGCCAAAAAATGTGTCGTCATCCCCTTTGGGAAAAACCCACTTCCCATGAATTACCAAATCGATGGTAGTCCACTGAACACAGAAGGCGTTATAAGAGATCTGGGAACACAGGTTGACAGCGACCTCTCTTTTGACCACCACATTGTCAATATGATCAGAAAGTCCTTCTATGTGGCACATCTCATTACTAAGGATTTTGCATCCAGGAAGAAAGAGGTCATTGTCTCCCTCTACTCTTCCTCAGTAGGCCAATTATCAAGTACAATACCCCATTTGGCATGTACCTCACTAGACACCTGCAACAACTGGAGAGGCTGCAAAAGTACCTCACAAAGAGGCTCCTAGGGCTTAAACACCTGCCCTATATGGACAGACTCAAAAAACATTCTCTGTCTCATATTGCCTACTTAAAGGCGATCTCTGCTTGATTTACAAAGCCATGTCTGACCCAGCTTGGTTAGAAATGCTACATCTAAAGAAATCCCAATCCCTCCGCACCACGCTCCAGAGACCTCAACCTCATTACCAAATTCAACAGACCATGGTGGAGGGACAAGTTCATAACCCAGAGACTGCCCATGCTATGGAATAGACTTCCCATACATGTCAAACAGAGCAACTCACTGGCCCTCTTCAAGAGAAATCATGAAGAGTGGATGGGAAATAGAAAATTCTCCTTGGGGATAACTCCAGTGGCTCTACTTGACAAAGGCACTGGGAGCTAAGGTCAGGTGGCACAATGCCAGAGTAATCCTATGGGCTTTGCTTGTAAAGGCTCCAGGGCCATTAGCCTTGTACACACCTATGAACCTAATAAATATTCCAATCACAATGATCACAACATCTAAAAATTACTTTTTTGTTTTAAGATACATTTCATATTAATATGTCTGTTCAAACATGGATACTGTCCTGCGTTCAATTGTAATTGCCACCCATATTTATTTTTCTCAAAGCAAGTATTATAGTCAGTCCCTTCCATTTAAATGTAATGTAACACATCTATAACAAAGACTAAAAAAAATATTAAATTCACCCACATAATTACTTGAATGTTTGGCTAAAACATTTTTGTCATAGTTTATCTTAATTGCGTGTATATGTTCCTTAGTGCAATCCTATAGCCACACTGTAGTCTTACTCACATAAAAACAGCTACAGTTAAGGCAGATCCTGGATCCTGAATTCACTCCTGTGCATACAGCACATCAGGCAGTGAGCACCCCCTTCAGCACTCATTGTTTCCGTAGTTATAGCCGGCCTTAGGCATAGGCCAACTAGGAGGCTGCCTAGGGCGCTATTCTAGCAGGGGCACTTTTCCAGTAATCTGGCTTGTGTAAGGTAGACCAGGATGGGTGCACAGTTGGTGCAGGGGGAACTGTGGAGCCATTTTGCCTAGGGCATCAGATGACCAAAGGCCGGCCCTGTCCATAGTAGGCACAGGTTTTACAAGGTAGGGTTGCTAGCCCGAGGCCCAACCCTCCTTAGAGGGTGCACCACACACTCGCATGCACACACACACCTAGGGCCAATTTAGAGTGTCCACTTTACTTACTGCATGTCTTTGGAATGAGGGAGGAAACGGGATCACCTGAAAGAAACCTATGCAAACACAGGGAGGACATGCAGACTCCCCACAGAAGGCACCCCAGCCAAGAATCAAAATGGAGAACCTCTTGCTGCGAGGCAATACACTTTAGGCAGATACCTACGAATATTAAAAAAACATGGTAGTATGAGCGGATGTGGTTTAAAAATAAAACTGTCCCTTTTTTCATGTATTACCAAACTTAACCAAACGGATGTATAAGTTCCCATATTCATCCTATTATACCTATTCATATTACTATTGTTATAATGGAACTGTATATATGTTATTTCAAAATATTGTTTTAAATTTACCCCACTACTATAAGTGTATAGGGGTTCCTTGTCAAAAGCCTTAACTAACTGTGGATTATCTTCCAAAATGTTCCAATTATTTCCAGTAATTTACTTTATTTCATAAGTATCCAATCTATGTCCTTTAATAATGACATTGTTGAAGATTTGAATAACCAGGCTAATATGTCTATTCATACAAATAAGATGCATATGTATTACAAAAATGTATGTAAAGAAAAAAAGAAAAAAACAGCATTTTGAGAAATAAAATAAGATAATGGAACCAGCTTTTATAAATATATTATGAATAATCAATGAATTTTCTTTCTGGGTACATAGTAGGGAAGCTAAATGTTGGTATTGTTCAACTGATAAAAATAATCCTTATGATTTGGTCTTTCATAAGGCAGTATTTCAGATAGGTGAGATGGGTTTAGAGGAATGGATTGTTTGGTGGGTGCAAGGAATATATTTTTATACTAGGCTAAAGCCCATGGTGAGTGGGCATATGTGGATGGAAATGAAAGTGGACAGATGAATAAAAAGAAGACTGCCTTTAAGGCCCTTATTCTTTGGTATATGTATGGGGCACTAGATCAACTCAAAAATATTTTTTCTTCACTCAGTTTGTGAGATTTGCCTGTGATGTTATCTTATTTATTTATTTTATTTTTACTTTTATTTATTTATTTGATGTTATCTTATGCAGATGACTGATTCTGTACATTGAACATGTGTCAGAATGAATCATATGACGGTATGACTATAGTAAAACAAGCCTTGAATATATTTGGGCCAAGTACTAATGTAGACAAATAAAAGTGATATAGTATTAGGTGGAATTACTTTTGTGAAAAATAAATTCATGGTACTGGGTATATTGAGTTTGGTGATTATTACATTGTAGAAGCACTGCTGACAGTAAAAAAAAACACATTTTATGGAACAGTAGATTCTAAAGTAGAAAATATTTTAAAAGTGCTTTCAAAAGAAAGTTTATTTATTAAATTCAGATCTATGTCCGAATCCAGACCAGTAACGAGTGGTGTGCCTCAGGGCTCTGTCCTGGGGCCCCTTCTGTTTGGCATATACTTTTCAGAAGTACAGGCAAGCATGGAAGGGCTGTGGCTGACTAAGTTTGCGGACGACTGCAAACTGGGTGCTATAATAGAGTCTCCGGCCAACATGGAGATCCTCCAGAAGGGCCTAAATGAGACTGATGCATGGTGTCAAAACCATGGTCTCAAGCTAAATGCAAAAAAATACGTAGTAATCCCCTTTGGAAAAAACAGAGTACCCACAAACTACAACATAGGAGGTAATCCCCTGAAATCTGAAGAAGAAATAAGGGATATAGGGACCCAAGTAGATAGTCAGCTTTCCTTTGATAACCATGTTGCCAAAGTGGTTAGCAAATCCTTCTATGTGACCCATCTGATCAAGAAAAGGTTTGCATCAAGATCTAAGGATGTAATGGTGCCCCTCTACTCTTCCCTCATCAGACCCATTATTGAGTACAATGCACCAATTGGAATGTACCTGGCTAGACATCTCCAGCAGCTGGAGAGACCACAGAGGTACCTAACCAAGAGAATTACTGGCCTCAAACAGTTGCCCTATGCAGCACGATTGAAAAAGCTAAGACTGTTCTCTGTTGCATACCACTTTCTCAGAGGTGATCTCTGTCTAACGTACAGAGCCATGTCCAACCCAGAATTGTTGAACATGCTCCATCTTAGCAAAACCAAATCTACTTGAGCTACACGCTCTAGGGATATAAACCTCAACACAACAATGAATAGAACATGCTGGAGGGATAGATTCCCTTCACAGAGACTTCCCTTACTATGGAACAGGGTCCCGATCTACATAAGACAGAGCCCCTCACTATCACTCTTCAAGAGGAACCTTGATGAGTGTATGGGTAACAGAAAGTTCACACCGGGGATCACACCAACAGCACTACTAGATAGGGGCCAAGGGTACTAGCTGCTAGTACAAGGGTCTAGGGAACTACTAAAGGGGCGATGAATACCGCACAACGTGGCTGGGCTAATATATGCCTTCGGGAAGATAGCTCAGTACCAACCTATGAACCTATGAACCTAAAACACTTTTACTGTTATACTGGCTTTATATTCCCCAGGGTCTTTATTTTGTCAGAGAAGTTGTTTAGAGAATTAATAGGCATTTTTTTCTTTTGGGTACAGGGGGTGACAATTAAATCTCATTAACAAGAGGTGTTATATCAAAATGTTTCTTAGGTACATTTAAATATAGCTCAATTGATTTTTATCTTTCATTATATTTTCAGAATTATATTACCTGTTTCAAATGTGATATTCATTAAATCTGTTTTATGCAGATGTTATGGAACATTAATAGAAAGGTGGAAGATAACATGTTAAGAAATAAAAACACAAGCGTTCAGATTTAGATGTGAAACTGCTACAGAAAAAAAATTATGGTGGAGGAATATATCCAGTGATATGTTAGAAATGAAAAGGAAAGTGGGTTGAGAAAAGTGTGCAGAATATTATTATTATTATTATTATTATTATTATTATTATTATTATTATTATTATTATTATTATTATTAATTTGTCCCTGGGTAGAAAGGTTTATGTGTCTGTTTTGTTATGCTATTTGATAACTGGGCTGGTTCGTTCATGCTTTTCAGCCATTGCCAGGGCTCTGAGGAATAAGGCGAATGCACATTCTATACACACTAACACAAATTTCATAAGATATTTATATCTTCTGCAGGAAAAACATCTGCAAGCATATTTGTAAACGTAGATACGGCTATTTAATGGAATTTGGCTAAGGATGTATTTAATGTTATAATGGCCTTTTTTAATAGATTTTGTATGGTGTTTGGAACACCAGAAATTGCCTGCTAAATATACATATTGTTAAGAACAAAGTATAAAAAGTATTCACATGAAGTGTTGGATGATATAGCATGTGTTTTTGTGGAATGTGAGACAGTAAAACATTTTTTGTTATATTCTAAGACTTCTGTTTTTTTGATTATATCTATTGCCTTTGACCTGAATATTATTTGTTACCGGGTACAGAGACCAATAATATTGTACTTGCATACCCCACCGGGTGAGCAATAGCAAGGCCCACCTAGATCACAACCACTGCCCAACAGTCAAGGACCGTAATGTATTTTTTCTTATGTTTTTTGCACCCCCCCCCCCCTTGCACCCCCCACACCCTCTAGAAATTAAATATGCCAAGTCTGAGATTGGACTACATTGAAGAAAAGGGTAAACACCTACGGCATGCCCACATCTGCACAAAAACCACCCGGTGGGGTACGCACGTACAGCATCACCCAGAGATCTACTGTTGTAGGAAACAAAGAAATGTTATTGTGGGTGTATATATTTTGTGGACTATATGGAATACAAGATGCTATTTTGTGTTATATAGTATAAAATGGAATTTATTTGCAAATGTCTAAGGATATGAAGAGCATTATATCAAAGATGAATTGTTAATAGTGTAGTGTCTTTTTAAGGTTAATCATCTATGAACTGAGGGGTGGAACTAAGAACTAAACCTTATATTTAAGAGGTAAAATAAAACATTTCAAAGCTTTACTGGGGAAAAAAGCTCACACAGACTCTGCCACAACTTGCTGTGAGGGAAAGATTAGTTTGCTTTTGAGTTCTTGTACTTTGTATTACTTTATTGCCTTTTTCTATTTTGTATATTGTGATTTGTTTTCTTTACACTATGTTTTACTTGTATTTTTCTTTGAATTGCATAAAACTTGAAAAAGACCACAACTCTGTCTCTTGTGAGTCAGACAGAATTTTTTCACGCCCTCCCACCCTGTTACTGTTGTGTTCTTAAACACCACTGTCTTTCTAGTTGCTTGTCCCTTATGTTAATTTGACGATATATCTCCTTCCCTCTCTCCTTTCACTGGCTGGTATGAGTAAGCACAAAATTAGCATTTTGTGAAATCACTCCGCTTCAACTATTTAAATTATTGGCCACCCCACTGTATTCCATAGTACCAAAATACAAAAAAGCTCCCTCCCCCTCTCAGTCTGTCTTGCTCTTTTAAAAATAGTGGCTCTCCACTTAGGCAGCTAAAACTTAAGTTACCCACTTTCATATCTAACTGCTTAGTGCACACTGAAGTGTTTAGGATAAACCATTTTTTTTTTCATCTTACCTTTAAACATCTATTGCTAGTCTACTGGTTATTGGAGAGCCCACAATTTGCCTCTCTGTACTCATCTTGGGATTAGTGCTTCTGTTTTCTCCTGGTGAGAGAAGGAGTTCAGGGACACTATTTCCTGAAGACTATTGATCACCAGAAAGCCTAATAACTGCTTTATAGGTGACAGCTTCGAATCTGTGCTTATATTCTGGTCCTGGTGAGAGAAAGAGCAGAGTGCATTGAATCCTGGCCATTTCTGGTTGGAGAGTATCTGTGCTTAACGTTCCTAATTGGTCTGGTTGTTATTCAAGGCATCCACCAGGAAAAGGCTTCAAGTCTACTGACCCTTGGTTCATTTTGGACAAGATTGTGGATCACCAAACAGGTTGTGGTCTGATTCTCATCTTGGAATTGGTGCTAACATTTTGCTTCTGGTGAGAGAAGAAGCAAGGGATAATTGTATCCCAACAGAATGAAGCTGTGGTGAGACCAGCATTGGTAGTAGCCAGGCAGTAGCCATTCATGCGACTCCCCTCTTTTCATCATTCTTGACAAGCTAATTCTATGTTTTCAGTAAGTACTGCTTGATTTGTTTCTAACTTTTGAATATCTACCTAAATACTTCAACCTTAAATTTTCAGGGTCTACATATTAGTTTCCCCTCAAGTGTTTGGCAGTGCTCTGTACAGACTCAGACACCGTGAGTGACATTTTTCCTGTAAAAACCACAATTGAAATTTCTCCAATACCTAGTTGTAGATAGGGCAACTAGTTTGCAGTGACAAGCACTGTCCACATATTTGCAAACTGGATACTCTTGACTGATTGATATTCTCACATCAACTGTCTAACCAATAAAAAACGATCTGTTGCCATGGATATGAACTTTCCTACTTTCTCTGTTACTGGCTTGGTGGATATGGGCATAGCAATTGCCTCATGTTTACTGACAACCAGTTAATTTTTAAACAAACGGATATGGCATGTGAGAGATGTGTTTACACAATATCAGTGGAGGCAAAGCTTTCACATAAAAGTACTCTTAATGTCAATAAGGTTGTTAGTAGTACACACATTGCACCCATCATGTACAATTCAAAGCAGACATATCAAACCACATATGCTGAGGCAATTAAATGTAGCCTTCCTAAACCACAAAGACCTCCTAGACAAAGTACACATAACAAATACCCTCAGCAGCCCCAAATGTACTCTTTCAAAACAACACCCACATCAACACATGGAGCTACATCTCATGGAGCCTCTATCTCTAAGCCCATAAGGCAAGCCACCACACAATCCAACATTCTAGTAATTGGAGACTCCATCATGAGGCACATTGATGTCCCGCTCACCAGGCTGAGTAAGGAGAAAGCCACGGTCATTTGCTTATCAGAGACTAGGATCCACAACATTACGCACGCACTTAGGTCAATGGACCACAATTACCAATATGACTCAATCATAGTCCATGTGGGAGTAAATGAGCTGAGATGTACCTCCCTAGACTATATGAAGAGAGACATCATGGAGGTCTCGGAACATGTGTCTCGGGCTGGTATGAGCCTAGCACTGAGCAACATTTTACCTTCTCCAAGGATGATGCCAAACTGGGGGGGGGTGCAATATTTGTTAGCATGGAAGGAGATGGTCAACAGACCACGCTGCTTTTTCAGGGATGATCTGCACCTCTCCCACCTAGGCTTTTGAATATTAGCTAAAACATTGTCTTCCCCCATAGTGCCTTTTTTAGGCAATGCCAAACTGAAAGTACTTCCGACATAGCAAATCAAAACCAAGGAAATCTAAAGATATTACTACTCAATGTTATGAGTCTAAACAAAAAACTCTACTCCCTAGAAGCTCTCTTTACCCTAGAAAATTCTGACATATGTGCAGTCACTGAGACATGGTTTAAAGCAGTGGAGAGCACACCAACAGTGTAAGGTTATAATGCTTACCACACATTTAGGCCAGCTACTTCACAGGCAGGGACTAAAGGTGGAGGTGCCTCTATTTATATCAAAAATAAATATACTTCAAGGCTGGTCAAACAGGACAATGCACTTGAGCTGTTCCATGTTCAAATCACCATAGTCAAAATCCAATACCACTTCCTTGCAAGCTATAGGTCCCCCTCCATGACCCAGGAAACCCATACCATGTATTTACACTTATTAGAAACACTAGCCATCCAACTCAATACCATATTCATGGGTGACTTTAATCACCCCACGATTAACTGGGAATCGTATACAACACCAAAAGGACATGCACAGATATTCCTAGACTTTCTAAACACAAACTCCCTGGACCAGATAGTCAATACACCAACCAGGGCTGCAACCATACTGGATAAACAGCTTTGCAGCCCCCTCCACCTCCATAGGAACTGGCACATATGTCCAAACCCACAAAGTACTGTATGAGCATTTATATAGCTGCATGGAATCAGGAATACCAGACAAGACAAAATCATTCTCCTCAAGGAAGACTAAACCTGTCTGTTGGACATCTACAATAAATAAACTCTATAATAAAAGGGAACATTTGCTGTCCAGGACCAAGAAGGAGCAGGTGCCTAATTGGAAGCAATTTCTCCTTAGCCTGACCAAGCAAATAAGAACACTAGTGAAATCCTCCAAAGCAAACTTCGAGTCCAAACTGGCCACATCTACTAAAGACAATCATAAGACCTTCTTCACATATCTCCACAGTCTCAAAGAAAGCACCCAAATCTGCTCAGAACTGGTGGTCAAGGACACCATATACACAAATGCTGTAGATATAGCCAACCTGCTATCAGACAGGTTCAGTGAAAACTTCACCCTCTGTCCTCCCATCAGTAAAACAGGACATCCCCAGTACCTGCCTCCCTCCCTTTATCTCTAGGGAGCAAGTCATCACTGCCCTCTCATAGGCAAAAAATACAGCCTCCATGGGACCCGATAACATCCTAGGCTGCATCCTACATGAACTCAGGCAGGAACTTGCAGCACCATTAGGCACCCTATTCAACCAAAGCCTGAGTACCGGCTTCATACCAGCTGAGTGGAGGACAGCTACCATCATCCCTTTGCACAAAGGTGGAGCGTCCACCAGTCCAGAAAATTATAGACCCATCAGCCTAACTAGCCTGATCTGCAAGGCCGTGGAGCAGATTATCATGGACCTCATTAACAAGGATATTGGCAACCTCCAGACACTTGATCCCACACAGTTTGGTTTTGTCAAGGGGAGGTCACGGCTGTTAAATTTGGTTGACTACTCTGAGACAGTCACCAAGGCCATAGATGAGGGGAAGATGGTGCACACCGCCTACCTTGACCTGGTCAAAGCCTTTGATGCAATTCCCACTTGGGTATAATAGATAAACTCTCTCAACTAGGCATCAATCCATATGTTACCAGATGAGTAGCAAACTGGCTCACTGATAGAACCCACCTAGTCAAAATAGGGAAAGCCACCTTAAGTAGTAGACCTGTATCAAGCAGAGTACCACAGAGATCAGTCTTGGGGGCCTCTGCTGTTTGGGATATACTTCTTGGAGGACCAGGCAAAATCTAGCAGGCTGTGGCTGACCACATTTGTAGATGACTGCAAGCTGGGTGCTGTCATCAATTCCTCTGGTGATGTGGACATCCTCCAAGAGGGTCTCACCCAAACAAATGACTGGTACCAGAAACATGGTCTCAAACTGAATGCCAAAAAATGCATCACCATCCCTTTTGGGGAGAGTGACATCCCCACAAATGATCACATTGATAATAAGGAACTAAGCATGCAATCAGTCGTGAGGGACTTGGGCACCCAGGTTGATAGCAATCTGACTTTTGACCACCATATTGCCTCCGTTGTATGGAAAGCTTTCTACATGGCCCACCTCATTAGTAAGGGTATCTCATCCAGGGACAAGGTGGTCATAACATCCCTGTATTCTTCCCTTATAAGACCCTTTATTGAGTACAATGGCCCTTTTGACATGTACCTCACAAAGCATATGCAGCAGCTGGGAGACACCACAGAGGTTCCTCGCCCAGAGAATCCAGGGCCTCAAACATCTAACCTACACATATAGGCTAAAAGCCCTGTCCCTCTATTCAGTCCCCTACAGACTTCTCAGAGGTGACCTCTGTCTGGCATGCAAAGCAATTTTAGACTCCGCCCTGATGGGACTGCTGCATATCTACAAGTCAAGCTCCACTCGAGTATCTCACATGCGTAACCTCAGCTTGGTCTGTGACATCAATAGGACTCATTGGCAGAACAGATATGTGTCCCAGAGACTCCCCCATTTGTGGAATAGACTCCCTCTCCGTGTAAAGCAGAGTACCTCATTAAAACTTTTTAAGCGCAACCTGGATAACTGGATGGGGAACAGAAAATACACCCCTGGGATTCCACCTGTGTTCCTGCTGGACAGTGGCATAGGGTGCTGACTTGTTGGAAGATGGGCTAAATTCTTGGCTAGGCTTGTAAGGGCCTCAGGGTCAATAGCCTAGTAACTTCCTATGATCATATGATCTGGTCCTCACCAATATGGGAGAGTGCTGCACACCCCCTACTGTAATACCTTTCCTGGTAAGGTTAGACCACAAAATGGCCTCCTTTGAAGTAAAAATAAAACCTGGTCCTCAAGCTAAACCTGGAATATTCAGGAACTATTATAAGGTTAACCTCCTGCTATTAAGTCAGAACCTGGGAAAATGTCAAGCCCCCATAAACCCTGAAAACACTACTGTATATGCAGAACTGTTCACAGAAACCCTGTACAAGGATGTTAATAGCTACACAGAGGCAGCTGTACCCACCAGGAAGAAGTACAAAACTAACTCAAAAAACAAGCCACTTTGGTGGAATCACAAAATCAGTAGGTGGTATAACAGGAGGAAGAAAATTGTGGCAAAAATTAGGAGATGCAGCAACCAGCAAGATAAAAGCACTCTCATAAAACTAAACAAACAACTCAGAGGACAAATAAAGTCTACCAAAGACAAATTTGAGTTAAGTTTGACCTCCCAGGCCAAGGACAGCCACAAAGCATTCTTTATCTATGTCCGCAACCTCAAAGGCAATACACAATTGTGTGCAGAGCTCATTGTAAATGGAGCCACCTATAGTGAGCCAGAAGATATAGCAAACTTCCTGGGTGATAAATTCAGCTTCAACTTTACTCCTCTCTCCCCCTCAACCTTCTCTCAGGAAATATCATCAAATATAACTCCCCCTACTATCACTAGAGACCAGGTCCTTAATGCTCTGTCTAAGAATAAGAACACTGCATCAATGGGACTAGACAATATCCCAGGATGCCTTCTAAATAGTATGAAACATGACCTATAAGGGCCTCTGGAATTACTAATTAACTGTAGCCTCCAAACAGGCTTCATGCCTCATGAATGGAGTAAGGCAACAGTCATCCCTCTGTACAAAGGTGGGCCATCTACAGACCCTGGAAACTACAGACCCATAAGTCTCACCAGTCTAATATGTAAAGCCATAGAAATAATTATCATGGAGATGATCAACACAGATATAGTAAACCTCCAGACACTGGACCCAACCCAGTTTGGTTTCTTCAAGGGCAGATCATGTCTACTCAACCTGGTGGACTTCTTTGAAAATGTTGCCATAGCAATGTATGAGAGCAAAATCATTCACACTGTCTACCTTGACCTGGCCAAGGCATTTGACACACTACCCCACTTGGGCATTGTTGACAAACTCAAGAGGTTATGTACAAACCCGTATGTTACCCAGTGGATGGCCAACTGGCTCACAGACAGGATCCAGGAAGTTAGAATTGGGGAGTCCACCTCTACAAACAGGCCAGCCACAAGTGGAGTCCCTCTGGGATCAGTCCTTGGACTGCTCCTTTTTGGCATTTACTTTTCAGAAGTCAAGGTCAATGTCAGTGGTATCTGGCTGACTAAATTTGCAGATGATTGCAAATTAGGAGCTGTTATTGAATCTCATACTGACACAGATGTTCTCCAGGAGGGGCTGACACAGACAAACAACTGGTGTCAGAGCCATGGACTAAAACTAAATGCCAAGAACTATCATATTGACAACACACCCCTTAGATTTGACCCAGTAGTCAGGGACTTAGGGGCATACATAGATAGTAATCTAGCCTTTGACCAGCATGTGTCTACAGTAGTGAGGAAATCATTCTATGTTGCACAATTTATTTATTTTATTTTCCATTTGTTTACCAGGTTAGTCCAACTGGACACAAGGTGACCATTTTCAGGGGAGGCCTGGGGAGAAAAGCTCCAGATACATAGTAAAAAATAATAATAAAAAAAATAATAAAAAATTATATAAACATAGCTATTTTGTATAAAGAGCATAGAACATATAAAAGGAGTAAAATCAGAGTTTTACAAATGATGCAGCATACAGTGATTAGAATACTGAGAAACAAACACGATATTATACAACAAATATACAATTGCTTGAATATAAATTCAAAAAGAAGTTTCCATAGACAAACAGGGTCATACACTAGAAATCATAACTATAAAGGTGGCCTAAACACCTGGTTCACAGTACTATGCACTAAGTGAAACTACACAGAACACCTATGATCTAGGGATGTTGAAAGTCAGGAACAGGTGAAATTAGTCTGGTTCTGCACAGGAGCATATCCAAGTTTTGAATAGGAAATCTTTTAGTAGGGATTATAAACAAAGGTATGGCATCTAAGTCCAAGGAAGTCAGTGTTCCACTGTATTTGGCATTCATCAGACCCATCATTGACTACAATGCCCCCTTTGGTATGTGCCTAACCAGGCATATCCAACAACTGGAACGTCCACAGAGGCTCCTCACTAAAAGAATACAGGGTGTAAGTAAAATGTCTTATGCAGACTGCCTCAATGCCCTATCCCTGTATTCTGTCTCCTACAGGCTTTTGAGGGGAGATCTATGCGTGGCATACATGGCATTTTCAGATCTCATTCTGATGGACCTCTTGCATATCATAAAACAAATAGCACTAGAATTACTCATTCTAAAGACTTAAACCTTGCCTGTTATATAAATAGGACTTGCTGGAGAGATAGGTATGTATCCCAGAGACTACCCTGTGTATGGAACAGGCTCCCCATCCATGCGAAGCAGAGTTCCTCCCTAATTCAATTCAAGTGCAACTTGGACAATTGGATGGGAAACCAGAAATTCATCCCTGCTTTGGCACCTATGTCTGTAATGGACACAGGTAACCTGTAAATGGTTAATCTCCCAGGCCAATGCTTACACTTATCAAGGGTATCAGAACTTGTCAAAGATTTGGGATGCATGGCTAGGCTTAAAAAGTCCCCTGTGATTGTAAGCCTAATAAACATCTATGAACCTAAGTATATAAGTTGAAATAAAATACTTAAACCCTTACTCTTGTCAATAATTGCTGTGAGACCTTTGCATCCACCTGGTCTATCATCAACACAAGCAGACGGGACGGCAATCATGAGCACAGCTCCCCATTATGCTGCACTGCAGTGGTGGTACTGGAAAATGGATCAGGATAACTGGTCTGGGTACAGAACCCACAGTCTTCTGATTACCCATTGTCGAAGACGAGGTTATTCATTCAGAAATCTGATAGAATAAGAACATCTGTGTTACTCTGCATATAACCCTCATTACTGTGTCACAAAATCATACATTTTATGAAGGGCAAAGCAGATGTTGAGGCAGAATCTGGGATCTACTTGAAAATCAGGAATATTTGAAAGCATACCTCTAAACCCCTTAACACAAGAAGTCTGGTCAATGGCAAAAATAATGGGAGGACAAAAACCCCAAACCAAGGACAGGTTTTAAATACTGTGCTTATAAACATTTTCTGAAGGATGTGATATCAGAAATTTAGATGTGTGTCAATATTTAATGACTACAGTTTTCAATGATTTAACAGAAAGCCACTTCCTTTTGAGGAACAGACCAAAAATATGAGACAAATATCTAGACACTCTGTGAAATATGTGGACATTTGAGAGGTATGGTTGAGAGGTGTGTTTTAAGATGTAGAATACATACACTTTGACTTGTTGCATGTAACTTGAAATTATTTAATTTAAAAATGTGTTTTATTATACTTGCACTTCAAATCCTGAACATTTTATGCAAAATAACAATCTGGGTAATTCAGAAGAAGAGCAAAGGAGCTGATTATATGCTGTTATATTATTGTTTCCTACTGCTAATATTTATTACTTTCAGGTGTCAGAATTAACAGTTACATGGTATTTTCTCATCACACCAGCACCCTTTAAAATGGAACAGATTAGCACCTGACTGCTTTTACTAAACAAATGAGGATTGCTTGAGGGGGGACCATTCACATTTAAAATTTGCAGGAAATGCTTGTGATCTCAAAAGAACATGCCATTAAAAGGAATTGGCAACTCAAGGTAACACCTTGTGTTTAAATAAGAATAGGACACGGGAACTGTTGCATAGCTTTCTTTTGTTTGTTGTTAATGGTGCTCTCTACAAATGAATGTAGTCTTAAGTAAAGCAGAAACACATGTTACAACAGCTGAGAGTATCAGAATCAAACTATTGCAAATGTCTTTTATTCTTGAATCAGTGGAAATGATGCATTCACAAACAAGTATTTACTTTAGTTTATCTGCTTATTAACTAGCATTTAAGTTATCCTATACAGTCAGCCTCAAGAGACAGACAATGATTGTTGAGGGACTGACAGTGATCCACATACACAGTTTTCTTTCACTGTCATATCAATATGGCCTCCAAAACAATGATTGTTTTCAGGTACAGGACATGAGAAAATGCTGCACTTGAAATTAAGATACAAGACATAGAAATTAACTATACTGATTACCAGATGCCTGAAATTATGTGACATTGAAGTGCTAATTGCAAACAATAAAAGAACAATTTAAACCTTAAGGCGGGACATAAGAGGAAAGAACAGAGTATACAAATGCAATTATCACTGCAGAGTTTAAACAATGTAATTTACTTAACAACGTAAACAGTTTTAGGCAACATCAGCAAGATGTTAACTTTAAATTGAAATGTAGATTAAACCGCAGCACTAAATATGGTTCAAATAACAGAAAGCATGGTATTATCCAGGGATAAGGGACACCTGTGTGCAGTTAATAGCTGAATCTGAATTTGTTTTTAGAGAAGACAAGCTATGAGGTAGCTTTTAATGATCATGATTATAGTGTCTGCAGATATAGGCACACACACACACACACACACACACACACACACACACACACACACACACACACACACACACACACACACACACACAGATAAATACAAATATATCTTACTACTGCTCTTTTCTGACAGTAAGGCCAGCTACTACCTAAAAGTACAGCTTATTTTTATACTGCACATTTAAATCTCTGTCATGTAAGATCTGATATTTACTATTCAAACATACTTTACTTTCTGCCATTTTGTATGCATTGTTTCACCTTGGTTTTCTAGAACATCTGACTCATAGGTTCATAGGTAGGTACTAGGCTATTGGCCCTAGGGCATATATATAAGCCTAGCCAAAAAGGTACCCAGGCTTTCGCCACCCAAGAAAATTATTTTCCTGTGCCTCTGTCGAGCAAAGCCCCAGAGGTGATCACCGGGGTGAATTTCCTATTTCCCATCCAATCATCAAGATTTTTCTTGAAGAGTGCTAATGAGGAGCTTTGTTTGAAATAGATAGGTAGTTTGTTCCAGAGTATTGGAAGTGTCTGGGACAGGAATCTATCCCTCCAACATGTTCTGTTTATTGTGGTGACAAGGTTTAGGTCCCTAGAGCGTGTAGCTCGGAGGGATTGGGATTTCTTTAAGTGGAGCATGTCCAGCAGCTCTGGGCTTGACATAGCTTTGTATGTTACGCAGAGATAGCCTCTGAGTAGGTGATATGCGACGGAGTAAAGCTGGAGTTTTTTGAGATGGTCTGCATAGGGCATCTGTTTGAGGCCAGTAATCCTCTTTGTGAGGTATTTCTGTGGCCTTTCCAGTTGTTGTAGATGTCTTTTGAGATACATACCAAAAAGGGTGTTGTACTCTATAATGGGTCTAATGAGTGATTAGTAGAGGGGAACAATTACCTATTTTTTCCTGGATGAGAAACCTTTTGTGATGAGGTGTGCCACGTTGAAGGATTTCCTGACTACTGTGGCGATGTGATTATCAAAAGAGAGACTACTGTCCATCTGTGTCCCAAGGTGTCTTATCACACTTTCGGTGTTAAGTAGACTACCACCTATGTAGTAGTTCATGGGTACAGAGTTTTTACCAAAGGGGGTGACAATGCACTTTTTGGCATTGAGCTTGAGGCCATGGATTTGACACCAGGCATCTGTCTCATTGACACCCTTTTGTAGGATGTCCACATCGTTAGGAGTTTCGATTATGGCTCCTAGTTTGCAGTCATCTGCAAACTTTGTTAGCCAAAGACCTTCTATGTTAGCCTGTACTTCAGAAAAGTAGATATCAAACAGGAGAGGTCCCAGGACTGAACCCTGTGGTACTCCAGGTGTCACTGATTTGAAGTCGGATTTGGAGTCTGCTACTTTCACAGTGTGGGTTCTGTCAGTGAGCCAGTTGGCAACCAATCTTGTGACATAGGGATTTATACCTAGTTTAGTGAGTTTGTCTATAATTCCAGAGTGGGGGATGGTGTTGAACACCTTGGCGAGATCTAGATAGGCTGTGTGAACCACCTTACCCTCGTTACCGTTGATTCAAAACACTTTTAATTATCTTTACTTTTTTAATATGTTTATGCTCTTAATCCACTTCCAGACTGATTCGCAATGCTTTTCTTCTTGCCCTGAATGTCTGAGGTTAAGGCTAAAGGCAAAGGCCTCTGGCTGACAATGTTTGCAGATGATTGCAAACTGGGTACAATCACTGAATCCCCCAAGACACAAATACCCTCTAAGAAGGCCTGATACAGACTGATAACTCAGTCTTAAACTCAATGCCAAGAAGTGCATAATAGTATCTTTCAATAAAACAGACACCCCTGCAAATTACTACATTAATAATACACCTTTAATAGTAGACCCAGTAATCAGGAATCTGGGAAAACATGTAGACAGTGACTTGGCATTTGACCATCATGTATCTATAGTAGTGTGGAAATCATTCTATACTGCACAACTTATAAGCAAAGTTAGGGCTTCCAGATCCAAAGATGGCATCTTTCCATTGTACTCTGCCCTCATAAGACCAATAATTGTATATAATGCCCTCTTTGGCATATACCTGACCCCGGCATATGCAACAACTGGAGTGACTACTGAGGTTCCTCACAAAAAGAATACACAGTTTAAAAAACAAGTCCTATGCAATTGCCTCGAGAGGCAACCTATGCATGGCATATAAATCATCCGTTGATCCAACCATAATGGACCTATTCTATATCCACAAAACAAATAGCATCAGAACTAACCAGTCCAAGGACCTAAACCTCACCTGCAACATAAATAGGACATGCTGGAGGAAGAGATATATCCCAGAGCTACCCCTTCTCTGGAACAGGCTTCCCTCTGGGTGAATCAGAGCTGTTGTCTGCATTTATTTCAGAAAAACTTGGATCAGTGAATGGGGAATTATAATTTTTACCCAGATCTAGCACATATGTCTTTAATTTTGAGAGAGGAAGCTTGTAAATCTTGACCACTCATGCCTAAATGTATATCTCCCCCATAAAACCTAAGGGATCAATATCTTTCTAATATTTCTGGGCAGCATGGGTAGGCTTAAAAAGCCCTTTAAGGCTATTAGCCTCATATTCGTCTATGATTATTACATCCTTTTTTGCAGACCTTCATCTCTCCTGTAGAGGATGATTGTCTTTTTCTTAAGTATGTTGTCTTCCATGTAGTCCTGAGTTTGATTTCCCTAAGCACTCTTGGGTAGCATAGTAGCTCAGGGTTAAGCTCTCTGATCTACAGTTCAAGGATCTCAGGGTTAATCCTGATCTGCAGTCACTGTGTTTGCAGAGCTGTCACATTCTTCTTGGGTCTGGAGGTATTCTCTTCAGCTATTTCAGTTCTTCATACTTCAAAAAATTGCTATATAAATATAAAGACAGAGCACAAGAACATGTATTACCGCTCATGTGACCTACATTGCAGCTAAAGAGAGTTTGAGACAGACTGATTCCATTACCCAGTAAGTGAATGAATAAAGTAAAAAAGTCAAAGTGATGACTGAGCATGTCACTTGACCAGCCACTACTACTGGGTCACCTGTAAAAAGCCATACTTGGGTCAAATGTGCTCATTTAGTTAATAAATCCAGACAATTTATTTTATTTAGGGCTAGTCCAACTGGATATTTTCAGCAGAGGCCGGGGAGGTCTGGGAGAAAAGTTCACCCAATGGTTAATTTTCCATAATGAAAATACAATTTAATAAAAAATAACGTTTTGTAAAAGGAAAACAAAATAAAAGAAAACACAATACAACAATAAACAATAAAAATAAACAGGAGAAAAGTAGAATTATTAAAGGTAAGCATATAGGGGGGGGGTGATGATATAGATCTAGAGGGAGGAGAGAAGAGAAGATTTAGAGATGAGCAACATTAAGAAAAAAAGGCAGGGGATAAAGGATTTAAAGCTAAACAGACCCTGGACAGACTAGATCATTCTCATTCCTTGTGACCCTTACTCAGGACAAAAACATATGCACTTATCTCACAAATCTCAACTCCTCTCTACTGACAAAACTAGAGTCTGCTTACAACAAGGTAGCTAGGTTTGCTGCCCAACAACCGTACAAATCCCATCAGTCTCTCTCTAAAATACCTAGACGGCTAGAACTACCCCACCAGCTTCTCCTATCTCAGCTCCAGATCATCCACTCTATCATATACCAGCTGTCCTCATGTCCACTTCTATCCCCCATCGTCTCCCACTATTCTCCAACCAGATCCCTCCGGAGCTCTAGCCAAGACCTACTACATATATACAAACCTAAGACTAAATCTAGATGCAACATATATAGCTACCATCCTTCTATTGCTTGGAATAAACTCTCTCTTGAAATCAGAGCCCTCACACATCCTAAACAATTTATGAGTGCCACCAAAGACTATCTAAAATGTCACTGGACTTGCCACTGTACTCACCCTCCCTAAACTATTTTCCCATCAAATAGACAACAAACTCCCTGCTCTCTGCTTTCCCTCACACCCACACTCTGTCCTTCGCCTAAACTAATCCCGAAACTGTACTTCTTAACCTAATCTGCTAGCACCTTTGTGGTTCATTCGATAATACATGTACTGTCTAACAAAAACATATGTTCTCTAATACTTTACGTAAAGTCCTAAGCTAATGCATCTTATTCTCATAGAACAGAATCCTGAAAATGTTTTTGTGGATGTTTTAATATGATCTCTAATGCACTATGTAATGTCTTAAGTTTGTATTTCTTATTCTGTTTGAACACACTTCTGAACATTTCTGTTGTTGTATTGCATGACCTATGTATGATCTTTTTGTTATTAATTGCTTTTATTATGTATAACTGTCTAATGTATGGAGCTTTTCTCTCCGGGCCTCCTCTGAAAAAGGGCTCTTCAGCTCAGTCGGACATACCCGGTCAACAAATGTAAACAAAAATGTAAAATAAATAATTATGTACTTATCTATCTTCATTGTATAGGTCTGTATTGTTATAATAGCTGATAATGAAAGTTTAAATGCAGGCCTGGCATATTCTTTTCAGACCTCCAGCACAGATGAATTTAGTTTTATTTTCCCTTCTTATAAAATAACAGGTGGGCAGAGCTATTTGTATGTTTACGTAATTTGTGCCAACGGGCTAGAAATAATTCTGCTACTTCAGGGTACAAACTGATGACAGGAAATTGTGGCTGAGAATTTTCTTAAATCATGACTTCACTGTCAGCCAAATAAAATATACTGCAAGTCTTCCTGGGTTCTAATTGTATTTCTCTTTTTCTTCATGCTATAGAGAAAGCCTACAGGAAATGTTTATGTGCTTTTGAGACTGCCTGCAGAGTACTCTGAGTTTCGTCTGCTTTGATATCTTTTGTAGGCCTGAAAGCACAACGTTACCCTGTAGGATTTTGGATTTTTGGCGAAATGACAATGATCCGTATAAATAAATAAATAAATAAATAAAAATATATATATATCTCATTATCATCATCCCCTTTTTCCCATTTACATGGGGTCGGGGTATCGTATTAACTGTCGCCAACTCTCTCGATTCAGTGCCACTCTCCTGCCTTCTTCAACACTCATGCCTGACTGTCGCAGATCTTCTTTCACACAATCCATCCACCTCTTTGCTGGACGCCCTCGCTTCCTCTTACCTTCTTCCTGTCTGTCCCAAATCTCCCTCACCAGATTGTCTTCTGCTTTTCTACACATGTGCCCATACTATCGTAATCTGTTTTCTTTGATCTTTTCTGCAATTGGAGCTACTTTGGCTTCTGCTCTTATATTTCCTCATTTCTTCGCCTGTCCCGCAGTGTGCATCCTACCACCTTTCTCAGGCACTTCACTTCCATCACCTCTAGCTTCTTCAACTGTTCTGCCTTTACTGCCCAGGTTTCTGTACCATACAGTAGTACTGGTCGCACCACTGTCTTGTACACCTTACTTTTCAGCTTCTTTGGCATTCTTCTGTCATATACTACACCTGATACTCTATGCCAGTTGGCTGCAGCCCCTCTGATTCTAGCTTTGACCTCTTCATTCAGACTACCCTTCTCCTCAATCACCCCTCCCAGATACTTGAAGTTGTTTACCTGTTCCACTATCTTCCCATCTATATCTATTCTCAGCTTCTTCTGATTTCCCCAATCTGCTGCCATTACCACTGTCTTATCTGTGCTTAGTTTCATCCCATGTGCCTTCAGATTTGCATTCCATTCTCCTATCCTTTGCTGAAATTCTAGATCAGAGTCTGCCTGTACTGCCACATCGTCTGCATACAGAAGCTGTGTTGCTCTGACCCCTCCAACCTGTTTGCTGATGTAGTCCATTACCAGTATGAACAGCAGTGGGCTCAGAGCTGAACCCTGGTGTACACCCACTCCCACTGGGAACCCCTCAGTGAGGCCAAACACTGTTAGTACTTGAGTCACTGGGTCCTTGTACATAGCCTGTACTAATTCTACCAATGTTTCTGGGACTTCAAACCACCGCAGTACTGCCCAGATCAGCTTTCTTGGGACCTTGTCATATGCTTTCTCCAAGTCTAGGAAAGCCCAGTTTGACTCTCTCCTCTTCTCTAGTTTCTTCTCAAGTATCTGTCTCAATGCAAACATCGGGTCAATTGTGCTGCATCCTGATCTGAATCCGAACTGTTCATCTCCCATCTTATATTCTACTATTCTGCATATCCATTTATCAATCACCCTCTCCAGAACTTTCATGCAATGTGGTAGGAGTTTGATGCCTCTGTACTGTCCACAGTTGTGGATAGAGACCAGATGGCTTAGTGGTTAAGGTCTTCGCCTCCAATGCACAAGGTACAAGGTTCGATCCTGACCTCTGACTAATGCCTGTTTGGAGTTTGCATGTTCTCTCTGTGTCTCCATGGGGTTTCTCCCATGTTCGAAAAACATGCTGAGTGTTTCCATCTCAAACTCACCAATGAATGGAGCTGTGGGCAGCAGCACAGACTCTACATGGTGCCCCATGGGGGGAAGAGTTGTAAAAAGACCAACCGCTTTGGGCATCTATTGTGGTGCGCAGTATCCTCAAGATAGGAGAACACGGATCACAAACTGCACGCTGTGGCAGGGCTAGCCACTCGACGGTGTAAAATATGGCTCTAGGTGATTCGTAAATGATGATTGGAAGGTGGTTGATCACCAAAATCGCCTTGAGGGGTGACATGATAACGGTGAGGGGCCGATGATGTACCCACGCCCAGTGTGTGCCCCTGCCAAAAGCCCAGTGCCCTCCATAACAGTGTTACTACTGGCTGGTGTGTGCCTGGGCTGGCCTGCAGCCCTCTGGGGCAGCCACTGGCTGGCTTGCTAGCCTGTTGCTCCCAAGTTACCTGAACTAAAACTGGAGTAACCTACCAACATAATGGAACTAACCAAACCAAAAAACATGATTTGGATGACAACATGGATGCTATGATGGAGGGTGGACATCCTGAGAGATGAGGAGATGACATGATGGACATGATGGGAGATCCAAGATGCATTGGGATCCAGACTCTAGGGCATTGGAGTGGTGGCCTGGCGGAGGATGGCTACGGCTCAGGTCTCTACTGAGGTGGTGGAAAGGCAGTGAGAATTGGTGTATCAAGAGGTAATGACAGACTCATGAAGTCAGTGAGGGGAGTGTAATGATAGGAACTCATTCATAATCTCCATCTATGCCCCATTGCAGATAGTGATCATTCCCTATGAGTTGAGCAGTGACAGCAAGGTATCAGTGAGTGCAGAAAGAGTGCAATTAGACAGAATTGCAGGGACAGACTAGGCAAACATGACATGAATTGGTGACATGATGGGGGTGATAAGAGGACACATATCGGACACATCAGAACAGGATATGAGGAGGTCTGAGGAGTCCACATGGGTAGAGAAATAGAGAATAGGAAAGTTGAAATTCCTGGCAATTCTCTGGCAACATGGCACAGAAAAGAGAGAGACACACAATCACAAAGAGAGTAGTAAAATCACACAAACTCAGGTAGACTTCAACTCAGGTAGACTTCCCTAGTAAGGAAGAAGGCAAGCCAAACAGTCCCCCCCAAAGAAAAACCAGTTGGTTCACAACATAAACCAGTAACAGCATAAACCAGTAGTTAAAGCAGGAAGGTGGTCAGAGTCTGATCTAAGGTCCTTGAGACAGACTGAGAGCTGAAGAAAAGTTGACTGGAGAGAAAGTACAGCTAGGGTTGGAATTACTCAGGGCCTCTAGCACCCTAAAGAGAGGAGTGAGGTTGGAGGAGGTGCGAAGAAGGCGAGCGCAGAAAAACACAGAAAGATATGAAAAGATATGTGGCCGAGCAATAAGTGGAAATAAGGTACATAAGTGGAAAGCTGGTGGTGGATGTGCAAGTGAAGAAAGAAAAGAAGAAAGAAAGAAGTGGGGAATAGAAAAGATAGAAAAAGACTGACCAAGAAGCTAGGACTACTGGCTGGCTAACAAAGAGAAGCTAAAAAGCAATAGCATAGAAAAGAATAGGGCATCAGAGCACATCAGCTTTCTGAAAGTGACTCAGTAAGTGGCACAAAGAAACTATACCAAGAAAACCCCACAGAAGTGGTACTGCCCCAGAAACAGCCTACAATGAGAGTAGAAGAGGAGCCCAGCTTAGAAGAAGCAAGAGCAGCACTAAGGAAAATGAAGTCAGGGAAAGCAGCAGGCTCAGATGAGGTCACAGCAGATGTGATAAAGATGCTGGGTGAGTTTGGGGAGAAATGGCTCCTGAGGGTACTACTTGCAGTGTGGAGAGAAAGGTGTATTCCAGATGACTGGAGAATAAGCATACCCTGTAGCACCTTCTCAAATCTTGGCTGTTCCAGAAGCTTAGGTAATACGTTTTGTCAAAATTCTGAAAAATGTAATGTACTTCATTCTGTTAGCAGATTTCAGTTTTATCTCTATATTAAAACTAATTCCATTTAGTAAACATTTAAAATCATGTGCATATCAGTGAAACAAAATGCAGCTCTTGCGTGTCATTCCAGTGTAACCTAGAAGTTTACTGGTGGCTAGTGGCAGTGCCATTGCTATTTCTCACATAAACCGAAGGTTTTATGTGACAAATAGGACATGCAAGAAATCTTGTCCTCCTTTGGTTTTCATGGCTGTCATGGGCATAAGTAAGTGATTTCCAGTTGGGGGAAGAAGTTTGTAGTCCTTGCTTCCGCATAGTGCAGCTGCAATTTAAATGAAGAAAATGTTAACCAAGAGTTGTTGACATACCTCTTTTTCCATTTCTCCTTAACAAAGAACAATTGCTTTGGGGAAATGGGTATGTCATTGTTTATTTATTTATGTTTGCTTTAGATTTTGATCCCTGCAAGGGGGTGGGTGTTTCTATTTCAATTAAATATATCACCACAGCAAACATTACACAGATTCAAATGCTGACCATAAAGATAATGCTAATATTTAATGAATACAGTTGTATTCATTATGTATTAGCCTTATACAGGTGTCTGGTGTTAGGCTTTATGTGCATAATGTTTAAGATCTGTAAGGGTCCAAACACCAAGAACTGTAAGCACCTATACCACTTGATCTCACATCATCACAATGCTAAGCGTGATTACATGTGTCAAAGCAGATGTGCTAACAGAGCCTGAAAATACTGGGATTTTAACCATGTGAATCTTTTTCAAATGCCAGAACCTGCATTGGCATTTTTTAAAGTTAAACTTGCTTCAATGGTGCCCTTTTAGTTTTGTTGATAACAGCTTGGCTAGGTAGCTCTTTTGATTGCATGTGGTCTTTAAATTATCACTTTTCTACCCTTTGTCTGAGATCAGGTGCTATAATAAGTAAAACAAATAAGTATATACTTTATTTTTCCTAACTTTTCTGTAACATTTGCTTGTATGACCTGCACTGGCTTTGCAAGGTGCTTTGTGATAAAGTAGTACTTCATTTATTCGCATCTGAAAAAAAGGTTAGTGAACTGGTCTCAGGACTCTTCAACAATGACCTGGGCTTGAGGCACAGTTCTTTTGCAGATAACCAATAAAACAGATTAGAATAACAATATTTAATATAATATGTATCACTATATATCACTATATACAACTATAGCTTTATCTATAAAAGTCTTAAAAGAAATGCATTTAATCTCAAGAAGAATTGAAATCTTGACTTGCATGATCTGCACCAAAGATACTTTACCCTTGCTAGCTGAACATGCGACAATTATACCCCTTGAGTATTCTGCCTTCTCTCATTTCATGTAGGAAATGTTCTACCAAATTCCAAGTGTCCACTTCCCTCTGACCACCTACATTTTTGCTTCACTTGTTTTTTGAGTGGCAACATATCAGCTCACACTCCATTTTGCTGCACTATGATCTCAGTAAGACCATGTGCCTTTTTGCCTGTAATTCTAACACTGATGAATTATAGCCTAATGATTGTCTAGTGTATTTGCAATGCAACATAACTGTATCAGACAGACATGAAAATTGTCCTATATTGTTTCTGGAAACACTGGGAAACATAAAGGTCCTACCAAACACCCTAATATTGGGTGATTTCAATTACCCAAACATTAACTGGGAGAACTACTCAAGTACTAACTCCCTTGCCCAACTTTTCCTAGAATTTATAAACTCAAACACCCTGGTTCAACTGGTCAACACTCTCACCAGAGGTGACAACATATTGGACCTGGTCATCACCAACATGGGCGACTGGTGTTCCACACCAGAGGCTAACCCCTCACTGGTTAGATCTGACCATAAATAAATCACTTTGGATATCCATATTCCGCCCCCACCCCTGGACAAGAAAACCACCGTGAAAAACGTTTCAAAAGCAAATTTCATGTTACTTACGACCGAGGTGGAAAGTTTCAAAGCCCCCATGCTGAAGGATAACACTGTCCAAGCTGCAAAATCCTTTACTAATCCATTCTATGAGCAGCTACAAGAATGCATGGATCGTGCCATCCCATGCAAAACCAAGACTCACTCCTCCAAAAAAAGGAAACCAGTCTGGTGGACTCCTGCCATAAACAAGCTATACAATAGAAGGAGGAAACTAGTACAGAAAAGAGTAAAATCCCAAGAAGGGAAGACATCCTTGATCAGTATCAGCAAGAAACTATGATCCCTCATAAAATCATCCAAGGCGAGCTATGAAAGAAAAATTGCCAAGGACTCCAAAGATACCCACAAGGCATTCTTTAGCTATGTCAAGAATCTAAGTGGCAATGCTCAGATCTGCTCAGAGTTAGTGCAGAATGGCACAAAATACACTAAACTGACCAATATCACCAACATCCTGGCAGACAGGTTCAGCGCAAACTTCACCCCTCTCTCACCCCCAAAAGGGCCCATAACCATACCAGAAGAATGTAGAGTCTCTGAAATCACAGACACTCAGGTTAAAACAGCCCTCTCCAAAGCCAAAAACACAACATCAATGAAACCGGACGGTGTCCCAGGCTGTGTCCTACATGAGCTCAGAGACAAACTAACCCCTCACTAAACACACTGTTCAAACTCAGCCTCTCCATAGGCTACATACCCATAGAGTGGTGCACAGCAATGGTTATTCCACTCCACAAAGGTGGAGCCACAACAGACCCTGGGAACTATCACCCTATAAGCTTGACTAGCTTGGTCTGCAAGGCTATGGAGCGCATCATCACGGAACTCATTAACAGAGACATTGGGAACCTCCAAAACACTTGACCCTACCCAGTTTGGCTTCATTAAGGGCAGATCATGCCTCCTAAACCTGGTGGGCTTCTTTGAGACAGTCACCAAGGCTATAGATGAGGGAAAGGTGGTACACACAGCCTACCTAGACCTCGCTAAGGCCTTCGACACCATTCCCCATTCTGGTATTATAGACAAGCTCACCAGCCTGAACATAAACTACTACGTCACAAGATGGGTTGCTAACTGACTCATGGACAGAACCCACATGGTGAGAGTTGCGGGAGCTAGGTCCGACTCTAAAACGGTTACAAGTAGCATTCCCCAGGGCTCAGTTCTAGGACCCCTCCTGTTCGGCATATACATTTCAGAGGTACAGGCAAGCACAGGAGGACTAAGGCTGACCAAGTTTGCAGATGACTGCAAACTAGGGGCTAAAACTGACTCTCCAGCTGACACAGACATCCTCCAAAAGGGTCTCACTGAGACGGATACCTGGTGTCAAAATCATGGCTTCAAGCTAAATGCCAAAAAGCACATAGTCATCCCCTTTGGAAAAAACAACGTACCCACAAACTACCATATAGGTGGCAGTCCCCTAAATATGGAAGACGTAATAAGGGATCTGGGGACCCAAGTAGACAGTAATCTCACCTTTGATAATCATATTGCCAAAAGAGGTTAGAAAATCCTTCTACATGGCCCACCTAATCACAAAAGGGTTCACATCCAGATCAAAAGAGGTCATTGTGCCCCTCTACTCATCACTCATCAGACCCATCATAGAGTACAACTCCCCATTTGGGATGTACCTTAAAAGACACCTGCAACAGATGGAAAGACCACAGAAGTACCTCACCAAGAGGATCACTGGCCTCAAACAGATGCCCTATGCAGCTCGACTGAAGAAATTTCAGTTGTACTCGGTTGCATACCGCCTACTCAGAGGTGATCTCTGCCTGACATACAAGGCCATGTCCAACCCAGAATTGATGGACATGCTCCACCTAAAGAAAACCTTATCCCCTTGAGCCACACACTCTAGGGATCTAAACCTCACCACAACAATAAATAGGACATGCTGGAGGGATAGATTCCTGTCCCAGAGACTTCCCATGCTTTGGAACAAGATACCAATCTACATTAGGCAGAGCTCCTCAATAACATTCTTCAAAAGAAACCTTGATGAGTGGATGGGAAACAGAAAGTTTACCTCAGGGATAACTTCAGTGTTTCTGCTGGACAGAGGCACAGGGAACTAATCTAAGGGGGTGGCGAAAGCCAACACATTCTGGCTAGGCTTATAAATGCCTTTGGGCAGATAGCCTAGTACCAACCTATGAACCTATGAACCTATATAGACCCCGTGGTCCTCGAGCAGTCTTTGACCCACATTACCATAAATGACATTCCTGAGAATACTGTATCACTTAGATCAAGAACCAGTACATCAGACAACTGCTGGATTACGTGGTCCAACCTACATTCTGCTATCAATAATCAATCATTTGTGGGTGCTGAGAGGCTTGAAATCTATGTCATCAAACCGAAAGTATCCCTTACTGCTCAGAATTATTTATTATTTATTGACATTTGTTGACCGGGAAAGTCCACTGGATCAAAGATCCATTTCCAGTGTAGGCCCGGGGAAGAAATGCTCCAAAAGATACAGTTACACACTGAACAAAGTTACTGAAAAGTGAATAAAACAGTTTCAAAGATTTTACATAGTCAACAGATTTTATATATGGTAAAATTCAGTTTTTAACAATGAACAATAAAACATGGCATTCATACATCATACAGCAGAGTAAGGTAATTGCCTTCTTCTGCATTGTCAGTTCTCTACCAGTGGAAAAGTGCTTCTTTGGCTTTTGTTTCTAAAGGTGGTGGTCTTAAATTCTTGTCTGACTATAGAGCAGTTGTTCTCTCTGTCCTAGAAAAAATAGGTGAAAGGTTTTTCTTAGGTTAG
The DNA here is from genome assembly GCF_019279795.1 of Protopterus annectens. Taxonomy (NCBI): domain Eukaryota; kingdom Metazoa; phylum Chordata; order Ceratodontiformes; family Protopteridae; genus Protopterus; species Protopterus annectens. The sequence goes on from NC_056730.1 coordinate 1,110,084,285, forward strand.
CTTGCCCCATCCATTGCCAGCATCACCGTTTCTACGTATCCAAACATGTTTTAAGGAAAGATCATACGATCACAACTGCAGCTCTTCACCTTTAGAGACAGAAGTGTCAGATCCTCTGTGACTAATGACATCTCCATTTAGTTAACTTGCTACTAACCACCACAAAAGAAATCTAAACCCTCCAAACAGCACTTAGCCAAAGCGACAAAACTCCATATACTACAAAACACTCCTCAATGTTATTTGCAGTGGTGCAAGGTCCTACACCCCCAGACTTTATATATCAACTCAAAAGTCCCAGAAACTCATGGAAGAGACAAATAGGGTGGAAAAAATAGTAAAACTCACCTTCTGCTTTTTCACATCCAGTGAACCAAAGGTGAAAGCATCACATCTGAAATACAGCTGTTTTGATGTATTGAAATATAGACTAAAGGAACCTAGTATTCTTTCTGTATTGATTTTCTGTGACTTGCTAACATCGTATGTGACAAACTGTAGGTTCCCAGTATTGTCAGAAAATAAGAATCAGTTGTCCCCTGCCTAGTTCTCCAGTTCTCCTGTCTAATGAATAAACAAGTATCCAAAGTATCCAAAGTATCCAAAGTTAACTTACATGACCTATATCCCATTAGAACTACTTTATGGTTATGCAATCATAGGATCATAGGAAGTTACGTAGGCTATTGGCCCTGAGGCCCTAGCCAAGAATTTAACCCATGTTCCAACAAGTCAGCACCAAATGCCCCTGTCCAGTAGGGATACAGATGGAATCCAAGGGGTATATTTTCTGTTCCCCATCCAGTAATGCAGGTTGTGTTTAAAAAGGGTTAATGAGGTACTCTGCTTGACATGGAGAGGGAGTCTATTCCACAGAAGGGGGAGTCTCTGGGACACAAATCTGTCCCTCAAAATTCCTGTTGATATCACAGACCAGGTTGAGGTTGCGTGGGTTACTTGAGTTGAGCTAAACTTGCAGATATGCAGCAGTCCCCCTCTGAGGAGTCTGTATGAAACTGAGTAGAAGGACATGGCTTTTAGCCTATCTGTGTAGGGTAGATATTTGAGGCCCTGGATTCTCCTGGTGGTCTCTCCAACTGCTGCATGTACTTTGTGAGGTACATGTCGAAAGGGCATTGTACTCAATAATGGATCTTATAAGGGAAGAATAAAGGGATGTTATGACCTCCTTGTCCCTGGACGAGATACCCTTACTCATGAGGTGGGCCATGTAGAAAGCTTTCCATACAATGGAGGCAATATGGTGGTCAAAAGTCAGTTTGCTATCAACCTGGGTGCCCGAATCCCTCACGACTGATTGCATGCTTAGAACCTTGTTATTAATGTGATAATTTATGGGGACGTCACTCTCCTCAAAGGGGATGATGATGCATTCTTTTGGAATTCAGTTTGAGGCCATGTTTCTGGCACTAGTCATTTGTTTGAGTGAAACCCTCTTGGATGTCCTCAATGCAATGCATTCTTAAACTCAAACACAGTTTTTAAATTATTGATTGATTATAACATAGAAATGTTCAGGTATCTCAAAAAAAGTCGAAGGGCTGAAGCTATTATAATCTTTCAAAAAATGTATGAGAATAGTCCAACAGTCCAAAATGTATGGTAGGTGGCTCAGGGGAGATGCAATGAAGCACTTCCACAGAAAGTTATGTTTTTTGAAGCAACAATCTTAAAGAAGTATCATAATCAGAAATAGAATTCTACAGTGTATAGGACAAATAGGGATATTTTCATGATGGACTGAAGAAATAGATATGCTTGTGGTTAAGCTAGCTCAGAGGATTAAGGCTGTGAGATGTTAGTGAGCTGCTTTGTGTAGTCAGGGATATAGGGTTTGATTGCTTCAATCCCCATTTGTATGCTGTGTGACTCTGAGGGAGTCACTTGACCACATAGTGCTCCCAGGTCATTCTTGAAAAGGGTTACTTGTGTCTAGTGGGCTTACCCAGCTAACAAATGTATATAAAGAAAAAGCATGATCTGCTGCATATCCTCTGATTAGAAGAGTGGACAGATTAGGTGCCAAGTGGTTCTTATTTTCTGTATACCATAAGCTGGTCAACTAACATGAATGTTGACATCCTGAAGGTAAGCCACTCTATTTCAAAAATGGAAAAGTCGGCCTCCTAGTATGCATGCACTGAGGTTGCTTCTTGGTGTATGAGAATATTATTTAAAAAAAAATAAAAGCATAAATTATATCAGCCCCCCCCCCCAATTATATATACTAACTTTGAGATTGCACATTCCCCATAGAAATAGAATATTCCCCTTTCCAGGGACTGTCAACCTCACTCACTGTTGACTAAAGTCGACCAAATGCAGTCTACTAAATTGATGTTCATTCGGATATTGGCAAAGGCTCTTGCCACCCCCATAGTGCCTTTTTTAGGCAAGGCTCAAAAGACAAACCCACCTCCATAGGTATCACAAGGGATAAGAAACTAAGAGTAATGCTACTCAATGCCAGAAGTCTAAACCTCAAGATGCACTTTTCGAAACTCTCCTTAGCATGGAGAACATTGATATCTGTGCAGTAACAGAAACCTGGTTCAAGGCTCCCGAGAGCACCCCAGCACTACCAGATTATACCCCATACCATGTTTTTCGGCCCCAAAACTTGGACCGAACCACAAAAGGAGGGGGAGTATCAATATTCGTCAAAGATACCCACACCTCCAGGTTGGTGGCACAGCACTAAGCATCAGAGACTATCCATGTGCAACTAACAGTGGGTAAAACTGCCTTCCAGTTTATAGGCTGCTACAGACCACCCTCCCAAACCCAGGAATCCCACTCAGCCTTCCTGAGAACACTGGAAAATATGAAGGTCTCTCCAAACACCATTATACTGGGCGACTTCAACTACCCAAACATAGACTGGGAGCATTACTCTAGCTGCAGCACCCTAGCCCAAAGGTTCCTAGAATTTATAAACTCAAATGCTATGGAACAACTTGATACCACTCCCACAAGAGGAGAAAACATACTGGACCTGATCATCACCAACATGGGGACTCTATGCTCCAGACCAGAAGTGTATCCCTCACTGGTAAGATCAGACCATAAACTAATCTCACTGGATATTCACATCCCGACTCCACCCCCTGCCCTGAAAACCACAGTGAAAAACTTCTCTAAAGCAAATTTCACACTCCTCAAAACCGAGGTGGAATCCTTCAAAGCCCCCGGGTCTGTGGAAAATACGGCTCAGACTGCAGAATCCTTTATAAATGCATTCTATGAACACCTTCAGGAATGCATGGATCATGCAATCCCAAACAAAACCAAGACCCGATCCTCCAAAGGCAGGCATCCTGTCTGGTGGACCCCAGCCATAAACAAACTATACAATAAAAGGAGGAAGCTACTACATGATAGAGCAAAATCCCAAAAAGGGAAGGTATCTCTGATCAGTATTAGCAAAAAACTACAGGCACTCATAAAATCGTCTAAGGCCAGCTTCGAGAGAAAAATTGCACAGGACACTAAGGATAATCACAAGGCTTTCTTTAGTTATGTTAGGAACCTGGGTAGGAATTCCCAGATATGCTCAGAATTAGTCCAAAATGACAAAAAATACACCAAACCCACAGACATTGCCAACATCCTAGCTGACAGGTTCAGCACAAACTTCTCCCCCCCTTCCCCACCAAAAGGGCAAATATCTATCCCAGCAGAGTGCTGCCCCCCTGACATCTCAGATGCTCAGGTAAGAGCCGCCCTCTCCAAAGCAAAAAACACAGCATCAATGGGACCAGACAGTGTCCCGGGCTGCGTCCTACATGAACTCCAAGAAGAACTAAACCCAAACATAAAACTACTGTTCAATCTCAGCCTTACTCAGGATATGTACCCAAAGAGTGGCGTACAGCAACAGTGGTCCCTCTCCACAAAGGTGGTGCCTCAATGGATCCTGGAAACTATCGCCCCATAAGCCTGACTAGCTTGGTCTGCAAAGCTATGGAAAGGATCATCATGGGCCTCATAAATAAAGATATTGGAGACCTGCAGACACTGGATCCTACCCAGTTCGGCTTTGTTAAGGGAGATCCTGCCTCTTAAACCTGGTCGATTTCTTTGAAACAGTCACCAAGGCCATTGAAGAGGGGAAGGTGGTCCACACAGCCTACCTGGACCTTGCAAAAGCCTTCGATACAATACCCCACTCGGGCATTATAGATAAGCTCACCAGCTTAAATATAAACCCCTATGTCACTAGATGGGTTGCAAACTGGCTCAAGGACAGAACCCACATGGTTAGAATTGCTGGAGCCATGTCAGACTCCAAACCAGTTACAAGTGGCATCCCACAAGGCTCAGTCCTGGGACCTCTCTTGTTCGGTATATATTTCTCAGAGGTACAGGAAACACGGAAGGACTGTGGCTGACCAAGTTCGCAGATGACTGCAAGCTGGGCACCATAATCGACACTCCAGCCGACACAAGCATCCTACAAAAGGACCTCATAGAAACAGACAACTGGTGCCAGAGCCATGGCCTGAAGCTGAATGCCAAAAAATTGTATAGTCATCCCCTTCGGCAAAAACGAAGTGCCCACAAATTACCACATAGATGGTAATCCATTAAGTATGGAAGAAGTAATTAGGGACCTGGGGACCCAAGTTGATAGCAATCTCTCATTCGACAACCACATGGCCAAAGTGGTTAGAAAAACATTTTATATAGCCCACCTAATCATGAAGGGATTCACATCTAGATCAGGGGAGGTCATCGTGCCTCTTTATTCATCCCTCATCAGGCCCATAATTGAGTACAATGCCCCTTTTGGGATGTACCTTACCAGACACCTGCAGCAACTGGAAAGACCCCAAAAGTACCTCACCAAGAGGATCAAAGGGCTCAAACAGATGCCATATGCTGCCCGGTTAAAGAAACTCCAGCTCTACTCAGTGGCATACCACCTGCTCAGAGGTGATCTGTGCCTGACGTATAAAGCCATGTCCAACCCAGAATTAATGGACATGCTGCACCTCAGAAAATCCAAATCCCATCGTGCTATGCGCTCGAGAGACTTGAACTTCAGCACTGAAATAAATAGGACATGCTGGAGGGACAGATTCATAACCCAGAGGCTCCCTTCACTCTGGAATAAAATCCCAGCCCAGGTTAGGCAGAGTCCCTCATTGACTCTCTTCAAGAGGAATCTTGATGAGTGGATGAGAGATCGTAGATTTACTCCAGGTATCACTTCTGTGTCACTGTTAGACAGAGGCACAGTATACTAACCTCGAAAAAGGGCATAGCAAAATTCATTTAAAATGGGTGGCGAAAGCCAAACACACACTGGCTAGGCTTGTAAATGCCCTAGGGCAGATAGCCTAGTATGAACCTATGAACCTATAGGTTCATAGGTTCATAGGTAGGTACTAGGCTATCGGCCCTAGGGCCCATACAAGCCTAGCCAAAAAATGTACCCTGGCTTTCGCCACCCAAGAAAATTATTTTCCTGTGGCCCTGTCAAGCAGAGCCACAGAAGTGATCCCTGGGGTGAATTTCCGATTTCCCATTCAATCATCAAGATTTTTCTTGAAGAGTGCTAATGAGGAGCTCTGTTTGACATAGATAGGTAGTCTGTTCCAGAGTATGGGAAGTCTCTGGGACAGGAATCTATCCCTCCAGCATGTTCTGTTTATTGTGGTGACAAGGTTAAGGTCCCTAGAGCGTGTAGCTCAGAGGGATTGGGATTTCTTTAAGTGGAGCATGTCCAACAGCTCTGGGTTTGACATAGCTTTGTATGTTAGGCAGAGATTGCCCCTGAGTAGGCGATATGCGATGGAGTAAAGCTGTAGTTTTTGAGACGGTCTGCATAGGGCATCTGTTTGAGGCCAGTAATCCTCTTTGTGAGGTATTTCTGTGGTCTTTCCAGTTGTTGTAGATGTCTTGTAAGGTACATACCAAAAGGGGTGTTGTACTCTATAATGGGTCTAATGAGTGATGAGTAGAGGGGAACAATGACCTCTTTTTTTCTGGATGAGAATCCTGTTGTGATGAGATGAGCCACGTAGAAGGATTTCCTGACCACTGTGGCGATGTGATTATCAAAGGAGAGACTACTGTCCACCTGTGTCCCAAGGTCTCTTATCACATTTTCGGCATTAAGTAGACTACCAGCTATGTGGTAGTTCATGGGTACAGAGTTTTTACCAAAGGGGATGACGATACACTTTTTGGCATTGAGCTTCAGGCCATGGCTTTGACACCAGGTATCTGTCTCAGTGAGGCCCTTTTGTAGTTTGTCCACATCATTAGGAGTTTCAATTATGGCTCCTAGTTTGCAGTCATCTGCAAACTTTGTTAGCCAAAGACCTTCTGTGTTGGCCTGCACTTCAGAGAAGTACATACCAAACAGGAGAGGACCCAGGACTGAACCCTGTGGTACTCCACTTGTCACTGGTGTGATGTCGGATTTGGAATCCGCTACTTTCACAGTGTGGGTTCTGTCCATGAGCCAGTTGGCAACCCATCTTGTGACATAGGGATTTATACCTAGTTTAGTGAGCTTATCTATAATTCCAGATTGGGGGATGGTGTCGAAAGCCTTGGCGAGATCTAGATAAGCTGTGAGAACCATTTTACCCTCATCTATGGCTTTGGTGACTGCTTCAAAGAAGTCAATCAGGTTTAGGAGACATGATCCGCCTTTTACAAATCCAAACTGAGTAGGGTCCAGAGTTTGGAGATTACCAATGTCTTTGTTTATGAGTTCCACGATGATACGTTCCATGGCCTTGCAGACCAGGCTCGTCAGGATAATGGGGCGGTAGTTCCCGGGGTCTGTCGTGGCTCCCCCTTTGTGGAGTGGGATAACTGTCGTGGTGCGCCATTCAGTGGGTACAAAGCCTGAGGTGAGGCTATGATTGAACATGGTACTTAGGTAGGCTGCCAGTTCATTGTGTAGTTCGTGTAGAACGCAGTCTGGGATATTGTCAGGTCCCATGGATGCTGTGTTCTTGGCTTTGGAGAGTGTGTTTTTACCTGTGCAGCTGTGATTATAGGAACTTTGCATTCTTCCGGTATAGAGATGGGCCCTCTAGGGGGTGAGAGGGGGGTAAAGTTAGCACTGAACCTATCTGTTAGGATGTTGGCAATATCAGTTGGTTCTGTATATTTAGTGCCATTATGCTGTAACTCAGAGCAGATCTGAGTGTTCCCATTTAGATTCTTGACATAGCTATAGAATGCTTTGTGGTTGTCTTTAGAGTCAGTGGCAATTTTGTTTTCGTAACTAGCTTTGGAGGATTTTATGAGGGATCTCAGCTTCTTACTGAGGTTGACCAGGGAGTTCCTCTAGTCATGGGATTTTACTCTTTTTTGCAACAGTTTCTTTCTTCTGTTGTAGAGTTTGTTTATGGCAGAGGACCACCAGATAGCATGATCCATGCACTTGTGTAAGTGCTTATAAAGTGCATTTGTGTAGGATTCGGCAGTCATACCTCTATTGTCCGTCTGCATGGGTGTCATGAAGTTTGCCACTTCTGTCTTAAGAAGTGTGAAGTTGGCTTTTGAGAAGTTTTTTACGATGGTTTCCTTAATTGGGGCTGCGGGTGGGATGTGGATGTCTAGGCTGATTAGCTTGTGGTCGGATCTGACCAATGAGGAATTGACCTCTGGTGTGGAACACTGGTTTCCCATGTTGGTAATGACCAGGTCTAGGATATTGCTGCCCCTGGTGGGGGTGTGAATAAGTTGATCCAAGACGTTCGAATTTATGAATTCTAGAAAACGTTGAGCAAAAGAGTTGGTATATGAGTAGTTTTCCCAGTTAATGGTGGGGTAGTTGAAATCGCCCATTATTAGGGTGCTGGGTTGTACCCTAATACTTTCCAATGTATCAAGAAATGAGGACTGTGAATCCTGGGGCATGGTGGGGGGGTCTGTAGCAAGCTACAATTTGGATTGCGGTCTTGCCCAGTGTTAGTTGCACTTGGATAATCTCGGATGCATTATGCTGTGCAACTAGCCTGGAGGTGTGGATATCCTTAATAAATATGGACACGCCTCCGCCTTTAGTGCTTCTTTCTGGGTTAGGTGGCCAAAAGGTGTGGTATGAATTGAAGCCTGGTAATGCAGGGGTGCTCTCTGGAGCTTTGAACCAGGTCTCTGTCACTGCACAGATGTCAATGTTCTCCATTTTAAGGAGTGCCTCGAGTGAGTGCATTTTGAGGTTTAGACTTCTAGCATTGAGTAGCATTACCCTCAGATTTTGCTTGCTTGTACCTGTTATGGTGGTGAATTTGTCATTTAAACCTTGCCTAAAAAAGGCACTATAGGGGTGGCAAGAGCCTTAGCCAGTATCCGGAATCCTAAGGGTGACAGGTGCAGGCCATCCTGGCAAAGCATCGTGGACTGTCGATCATGTCGTCCCAGGCAGACAAATACTGGAACCCCTTAGAATGACACCAGAAGCTTAGCCAATTGTTGAAGTCAATCATTTTGTCCTTGTACTGTGGTATCATTCTGGGTGATGGCAGGATGCAACTCAGGGTTAGGGTCATACCTGCCTGGGATACAAGATCGGAGAGCTCCTCCATGTCTCTTTTCATGTAGTCCAGGGAGGTACGTCTCAGGTCATTCACACCAACATGGACAATGACAGTGTCATATTTGTACTTATTGTGGAGTGACCTGAGTGCATGCGTTATGTGGTGGATCCTGGCATCTGACAGGCAGCTGACAGTAACTTTCTCCTTGTTTAGTCTAGTGAGTGGAACATCAGTGTGCCTGACTATAGAGTCACCTATGACTAGAGAGAATGTTGGGTACGTTGTTATGCCTTATGGGCTGTGGTTGAGTGGCACACTGAGTTTGTGGGCTATGTGTCATTTGGATTGTGTTGGGGGTGGAGTTTGCTTGCGTTTATGCTTTGGATGTTGACCAAACTTCCTGTCGACCAAACCAACAGAACCCCCATACATATACATACACACACACACACACACATATATATATATATATATATATATATATATATATATATATATATATATATATATATATATATATGTGTGTGTGTGTGTGTAGATAGATATAGATATACACAGACGCACAGACACACACACACACACACACACACACACACACACACACACACACACACACACACACACACACACACACACACACACACGCACGCACACACAAGCACACACACACACATATACCTTAATTTACTTTTTTTAACAAGGATTGTCAGGCTGGCAGCAGAGGCGGTCTAGGGAGAAAAGCTCCAGGGCAAAATACATAAAAAAGCAAAGCTGCATCATAGATGAAGTGTTAACAGTATATGCTGACTCATTAAAAAGGCTGAAACATAAAATGTTGTCTTACCATGTTGATACACAATTTAAGGACAAGATCAAAAATTGTAAACCTACAGAAGAATGATGTTAAAGAACAACCATCATATTATAGTATTTACTTAAGGATGTATCATAACAGGCAACAATGATATCAAAAGATTTTTCAGACTTGACCCTCAGCAGTTTGGCTTTACCAAGGGTTGATCCTATCTAATGAATCATCTGAACTTCTTTCAGAGGGATAGTCTGGCCATAGACTGTGTGTAATCTGTCCACACAGTGTACCTTGACCTCACCAAGGCTTTCAGTACCATACACTATACAAATATAATATGTTGAAGGAGCTCCAAATTGGCCCATTTGTGGTTACATGGCTAGCCAACTTGAATAGGGACAGGGCTCATATAGTGAGAGTAGGGAGTGCACCCTCAGATTGCATGAAGGTGACCACTGGAGGTCCACAGAGGTCTGTGCTGGGACCTCTGCTACTTCTCAGATCTCCACTTATCAAATGGAGACCCCTGGTTAGCAAAGTTTTGGGATAATTGTAAAGTGAAAGTTGTTGTCAAGTCCCCGTCTGACTTATGAGCACCCCAATAGGAACTGATAGGAACTGACACTTGTCAATAGCTAATGTTCTACAAAGTGCTCAAACTCAGTGCCACAAAGGTACAACATTGTAATATTTGGTAAGCATCCCTAGCTCTACCTTATAGCATAGATAATATACCACTTCAAAATGAAAAGGCTGTGAGAGACAAGAGGAACTTGTGTGGACAGCTCCCCTCACACTTGGCCATGACAATGCAACAGTGGTTGGGAAATCCTTTCACATGCTGCATCTCATAACAAAATCAAAAGAAGCACCCATCTCCTTGTAGTCTGCACAGATTAGACCTATCAGTGAGAACAATGCCCCCTTCATGATATACTTTAGCAAGCATATCAAGCAACTGGAAAGATCTCAGAAGTTTGTAACTAAAAAGATCATGGGCTTAAAAGACCCGAACTACCAAGAAAGACTGAAGGCTTTTCCCTTTCATATAGACTCCTTATACACAATCTGTTCTTTCTTTATAGGACTTTAAGGGGCCCAGAAGTCCTAGAACTCTTGCACCTCAATAAATCAAACAGTCCAGACAGCACTAGGGTCACATCTCTAAATTTACTCTTACAAATAAATGAGACAAGGAGGAGAGCTTGATTTGTCATGCAGTGCCTACCCCTTCTCCGGAACAAACTCCCTCTCTGAGTTAAGCAGTGTGATATAGCATCTGTTTTTAAGAAGGAGCTGGATAACTGGATGATTATTCATAAATTCACTCCTGGTATGACTCATGACCCTCTTTGGAAAGAGAGTCAAGGCCTAATGGTGGGTACTGGCAAGGCAGAAATAGCCTCATAGCTCAGTTGCCTTGAAACTCCTATGATCCTGTGAATACCATTTCCATAATGAGGAAAAAATGGAAGAGAAAGCGGGCAGTATATTAGGATGAAGGAGATAATGTAGAGTAAGAAAGTGTGCTGAGAGGAGCTAAGGGAGCAGTAAGGAGAGAAGAGGGGCACAAATGATAGAATGGTTAGACACAGAGAAGTATAGAGTTAGTCATAAAGGAGGAGGTATATAACAGTCACTCAGATCATCACTGTAAGCAACAAAGATACATAAAATGCAAAAACCTCTCACTTCCCTTAAGAACTCTGCTCATACAGTTCAAAAATATCAGCAAGCAGAGAAAAGCAGCGTCCACACAGGCCGATACAAACCAAATATTTATTATAAACAGATGTTGCCTGAAGAAGGGATTTTACCCGAAAGCACTAACGACTGTTTATAATAAATATTTGGTTTGTATCGGCCTGTGTGGACTCTGCTTGCTGATATTTTTGGACTGTAGGTAACAAAGATGATAAGCTTTATTTGCAGTATACACTAAACTGGAGTGATTGCACACCTGCAGTAATGGCATAGAATGTCTGTATCAGTTGCATAGGAGAATAGATTTCTGACTACAGCCCAGGTGGCCCTAGTTCAACTAACAGGATGGGTGCTTGATGTCATATGGAGGAAGTATGGAAATGACCTGCCTGAGGGGGGGGGGGGGCAGTGGTTCCTGCTCACCTCACACTGCTACTCTAATGACAGGGCCATGGCTGGTGAGCAGAAACCAATCATGATGCAAAGACACATTGCTGGGAAGACATAAGCATGGCCTCCCAAGCTGGTGATGGTAACATAGGATCATAGGATCATAGGCCCTGAGGCCCTTATAAGCCTAGCAAGAGTTTATCCCATATTTAGACAAATCAACACCCGATGCCCCTGTCCAGCAGGGACACAGGTGGAATCCCAGGGATGTATTTACTATTTTCAATCCAGTTATCCATGTTGCGCTTAAAACATCTGTTGTCACATTTGGGGAACCATGAATATATGGGCAGGGGAGCATACATGGCTCTTGTGATGGTGGTGAATGTACTCGCATCACCCCCAGGAGTAGGGTTTGGTCTCACACACACACACACACACACACACACACACACACACACACACACACACACACACACACACACACACACACACACACACACACACACACACACACAAAACTGTTCTCATTGTTGGGTTGCAGATGATATCACAAAATATTTTTATGGCTGCCTAGATAATGGCCCCTGTGGACAACGTGATGTATGATCAAGAAGAGGCTTGAAGGTCAGCAGGCATGGGGAAAAAAAAATCATATAAACCACTAGAACAAGTACTGTAAGAGACAAGATGGATTAAGTGGTTTCTTCCCTGCAAGTATGTGTCCTGACTGAATAAAGAACTGCCTTTTTTTGAGTAGTTAATTTTGTAAGTATTTCTGATTTATTTTGTAAGATTGCTTCAGATTTAGGCTACATATACTTATTTTATTTTATTTTATTTTATCTATTTAACATTTGTTGACCGGGAAAGTCTGACTAGGTTCCACAGATCCTGTTTTCAGCGGTGGCCCGGGGAGAAATGCTCCAGAAGCATGTCTTTAGAATGTGGGAGGAAACCGGAGTACCTGGAGGAAACCCACGCGAACGCAGGGAGAACATGCAAACTCCACACAGAAGGCACCCAAGCCGAGAATCAAACCGGAGAACCTCTTGCTGTGAGGCGACAGCATTAACTGCTGCACCACTGCGCCGCCCACTTTACTTAGTAAAGTCCATCACTGTGATAGACCTGTCTGGTGGACATAGGTTCATAGGTTCATAGGTAGGTACTAGGCTATCTGCCCGAGGGCATTTATAAACCTAGCCAGAGTGTGTCTGTCGGCTTTCGCCGCCTCATTGATTAATTAACTGATCCTCTGTCAAGCAGAGCCAATGAAGTGATCCCAGGGGTGAATTTTCTGTTACCCATCCATTCATCAAGGTTTCTCTTGAAGAGTGTTAGTGAGGGGCTTTGCCTAATGTAATTTGGAATTTTGTTCCAAAGCATGGGGAGTCTCTGTGACAGGAATCTATCCCTCCAGCATGTTCTATTTATTGTTGTGGTGAGGTTTAGCTCACTAGAGCACGTGGCTCGCTGTGACTTGGATTTCTTTAGGTGGAGCATGTCCATCAGTTCTGAGTTGGACATGGCTTTGTAAGTCAGGCAGAGATCACCTCTGAGTAAGCAATATACCATTGAGTGCAGCCGGAGTTTTTTCAATCGGGCTGCATAGGACATATTTTTGAGTCCAGTAATCCTCTTGGTGAGGTACTTTTGTGGTCTTTCCAGCTGTTGGAAATGTCTTGTGAGGTACATCCCAAATGGGGCATTGTACTCTATGATGGGTCTAATGAGTGATGAGTAGAGGGGCACTATAACCTCTTTATTTCTAGATGTGAACCCTTTAGTAATTAGATGGGCCACATAGAAGGATTTCCTAACTACTTTGGCAATAGGATTGTCAAAGGAGAGATTACTATCTACCTGGGTCCCCAGATCTCTTATTACCTCTTCTGTATTAAGGGGGCTGCTACCTATGTGGCAATTCGTGGGTGTTTTGTTTTTCCCAAATGGGATGACTATGCATTTTTTGGCATTTAGCTTGAGGCCATGACTTTGACACCGGGTGTCCTTCTCAGTAAGGCCCCTTTGGAGGATGTCTGTGTCAGCCAGGGAGTCAATTATGGCTCCCAGTTTGCAGTCATCAGCAAACTTGGTTAGCCATAGTCCTCCTGTGTTTGCCTGTACTTCTGAGAAGTATATGCCGAACAGTAGGGGTCCCAGGACCGAGCCTTGTGGGACACCACTTGTGACTGGTTTAGAGTCAAACCTGGAGCATGCTATTCTTACCGTGTGAGTTCTGTCTGTAAGGCAGTTGGCAACCCATCTCATGACGTAGGGGTTTATGTTCAGGCTGGTGAGTTTTTCTGTTGTACCCAAGTGGGAAATGGTGTCGAAGCCTTGACAAGGTCAAGGTAGGCTGTGTGAACCACCTTTCCCTCGTCTATGGCCTTGGTGACTGTCTCGAAGAAGTCAACCAGGTTTAGTAGGCATGATCTGCCCTTAACAAAGCCAAACTGGGTCGGGTCAAGTGTTTGGAAGTTCCCAATGTCTTTGTTAATGAGTTCCATGATGATGAGTTCCATAGCCTTGAGACCAGGCTAGTCAGGCTTATGGGGCGATAGTTACCAAGGTCAGTTGTGGCCCCTCCTTTGTGGAGCAGAATAACTGTTGCTGTGCACCATTCTATGGGCATGTAGCCTGTAGATAGGTTGAGGTTGAACAGCATGTTTAGGTGGGAGGTTAGTTTGTTCTGAAGTTTGTGCAAGACGCAGTCTGGGACACCATCTGGTCCCATTGATGCTGTGTTTTTGGCTTTTGAAAGGGCTGTTTTCATCTGTGCATCTGTGCTTTTTGGGACACTACACTTTTCTAGCTGATTGTTGTGGGCCCTTTTGGAGGTGAGAGGGGGGTGAAGTTTGCACTGAATCTATCTTCCAGGATGTTGGCAATATCAGTAGGTTCAGTATATTTTGTGCTATTTTGCACTAGTTCAGTGCATATCTGTGAGTTGCCATTTAGATTCTTAACATAGCTAAAGAAGGCTTTGTGGTTATCTTTTGAATCCTTGGCTATTTTTCTTTTGAAGTTAGCCTTGGATGATTTCATGAAGGACCTTAGTTTCTTACTGATACTGATCAGGGATGTCTTTCCTTCTTGGGATTTGCTTTTTTTCTGAATTAATTTCCTCCTTCTGTTGTATAGCCTGTTTATTGCAGAGGTCTACCAAACTGGTTTCCTTCTCTTAGAGGAGCAAGTCTTGGTTTTACTAGGGATGGCACGATCCATGCATCCTTGTAGGTGCTCATAGAGTGCAATTGTAAAGGTTTCTGCATCTTGGCCAGCATTATCCTTTAGCGTGGGGCTGTGAAACTTACCACCTCTGTCTTAAGTAAGGTGAAGTTTGCTTTAGAAAAGTTTTTTACTGTGGTTTCCTTAGTTGGGGTGGTGGTAGGGTGTGGACATCCATAGTGATTAGTTTATGGTCTGATCTAACCAGTGACAGGTTGACCGCCGGTGTGGAACACCTGTCACCTATGGTGATGACCAGGTCCAATATGTTTTCACCTCTGGTATGGGAGTTTACCAGCTGATCCAGGGCATTTGAGTTGATGAATTCCAGGAAGCACTGGGCCTGGGAATTTGTACTCGAGTAGTTTTCCCAGTGAATGGTAGGGTAATTGAAATCGCCCAATATTAGGGTGTTCGGTAGGACCTTCATGTTTTCCAGTGTCTCCAGAAAGGTAGAGTAGTAGTCCTGGGTCATGGAGGGTGATCTGTAGCAGGCCACAATTTGCATTGCAGATTTGCCTGATGTTAGTTGTACATGGATGATCTCAGAGGTATCATGCTGCACCACTAACTTGGAGGTGTAGGTATCCTTGATGAATATGGATGCACCCCCTCCTTTTGGGTTTTGGTCCATGTACTGTGGCCGAAACGTGTGGTATGAGTTGTAGCCCGGTAGTGCTGGGGTGCTCTCTGGAGCCTTGAACCAGGTTTCAGTTACTGCACAGATGTCGACGTTCTCCATACTGAGGAGTGCTTCGAGCGTGTACATTTTGAGATTTAAACTCCTGGCGTTGAGTAGCATAACCCTCAGTTTTTTGTTAATTGTGCTGTTTATGGAGGTGGGTTTGACTTTTGAGCCTTGCCTAAAAAAGGCACTATGGGGGCAGCAAGAGCCTTGGCCAGTATTCGATAGCCTAGGGGTGACAGGTGCAAGCTGTCTCTTGCGAAGTGACGTGGCTTGTCGAGCATGTCATCTCAGGCTGACAGACACTAGATCCCCTTTGAATGACACCAGAAGCTTAGCCAATTGTTGAAATTGATCATTTTTTCTTTATACTGAGGTATCATTCTTGGTGAGAGCAGGATGCTACTCAGGGTCAGGGTCATACCAGCCTAGGATGCATGATCAGAGAGCTCTTCCATGTCTCTTTTCATGTAGTCCAGGGAGGTACGTCTCAGGTCATTCACACCAACATGAACAATGACATCCTCTATCAACAGACTTTACAACAAAAAGAAAAAAACTGTTGTCCAATGGTAAAAAGGAGCAAATTCCAAATCAGAAAATCTTCCTCCTCTGCCTCATCAAGCAAATTAGATCACTAGTGAAAAACTCCAAAGCCAATTATGAGTTGAAACTAGCCTCTGAAACAAAGGGAAACCACAAGTCATACTTCAGTTACATTAGGAACCTCCAGGGCAAAGCACAAGTTTGTTCTGAACTAGTACTTAATGGTACCTCTTTCACTGATCCTGCTGACTTAGCCAACCTGCCAGCTGATAGGTTCAGTGCTAACTTCACCCTCTTATTGCCCTCCAAAGGACCAGTTGACATCTACAATACTTGTCCCACACCTCACATCTCCATAGATCGAGTGTTAAAGACCCTATCCAAGGCAAAGAACACAGCTTCCATGGGACCTGATAATATCCCAGGCTGTATTCTGCACCATCTTCAGCAAGAACTAGCTTCGCCACTGAGCTCCCTATTCAACCACAGCCTAATTACAGGCTTCATTCCAGCAGAGTGGAGAACCACCATCATCATCCCCTTGGACAAAGGTGGTGCCACTACTGACCTGGGAAACTATCACACCATTAGCTTGACAAGTCTGATCTGTAAAGCCTTGGAGTGTATTAATATGGATCTCATAAACAAGGGCATAAGCAATCTCCACATACTTGACCTCACCCAATTCGGATTCGTCAAGGGCTGATCTTGCCTATTGACCCTAGTTGACTTCTTTGAGACTGTCACCAAGGCCCTGGATCAGGGAAAGTCAGTACATACAGCTTACCTTGACCTGGCCAAGCCTTTGACACAATCCCCCACTCGGGCATCATTGAAAAGCTAACGCAACTTGGTGTTAATCCCTATCTCATCAGATGGGTGGCCAACTGGCTAACAGATAGGACCCACAAGGTCAGAATAGGCACCACCACCTCCGACAGCAGGCCTGTCACTAGTGGTGTTCCCCAGGTATCTGTCTTGGGACCCCTACTGTTTGGCATCTACTTCTCAGAGGTCCAGGCAAAGACAAAGGGTCTGTGGCTGACCAAGTTTGCAGACGACTGTAAGTTGGGTGCTGTCATTGACTCCCCAAATGACATTAACATACTGCAAGAGGGTCTCACAGCTACAACATGGCCTTAAGTTAAATGCAACAAAATGTATTATCATACCATTCGGCAAAAACATGGCCACTACTGATTACCATGTCAACAGCAAACCCCTAAGCACACAACTTGTGGTGAGAGACCTGGGTAGTCAGGTTGACAATAATCTCACATTCGACCATCATGTGGCAGCAGTGGTCAGAAAAGCCTTTTACTTGGTTCATCTCATAAGTAAAGGAATTGCATCAAGAAAAAAGGAGGTTGTCCTCTCTGTACTTTTCCCTCATTAGACCTATAATTGAGTTTAATGCCCCGTTTGGCATGTACCTCTCCAAACACCTGCACCTACTGGAAAGACTACAGAAATACCTCACAAAGAGAATCCATGGCCTCCAACACCTGTTATATGTGGACAAGCTCAAGTCACTATCACTTTACTCAGTATCATACATATTGCTCAGAGGTGATCTGTGTCTCACCTACAAGGCAATATTGGACCCTGTCCTACTAGAGATGCTCCATATTCATAAGTCAAACTCCTCATGCATTACCCACTCGATAGGCCTAAATCTAATATGCGATATCAGGAAAACTTGCTGGAGAGATAGGTTTGTCTCCCAAAGGCTGCCCCATCTCTGGAATAGACTTCCCATACATGTCAAACAGAGTACCTCGCTGACCCTCTTCAAGTGCAATCTTGATGAGTGGATGGGAAACCACAAATTTGTCCCAGAGGTACCACCTTTGTCCCTCACTGACAGGGGTGACAGGTGCTGACTGAGGTTTGTTTTTTGGAGATAAACTCTTGGATAGGCTTGTAAGGGCCCCAGGGCAGGGCCATTAGCCTAGTAACTCCTATGATCCTATGAGACCTGATAGCTTTAAGTACTGCATTCATGAGCTGAGGTTGCATACAGGAATGTCATTTTGTAAGACAGCCTGCAAGACTGGACATCTTCCAGAGTTATAATGATTGGAATCTTTTGGAGTTAATATGTGATGGTCTATTTTCATCTGTTTTGATTTATGCAGTGCAAGGATTTTAGTAAGCACTAACCAATTAATGCATTAGATCACTATGCATTGGTGGGTTTTACTTCATAAGTTTGATGCAACCTTTGCAATTCTGTTGAATGCTGCTTGTTCATGTCTAATGCTGTGGAAACTGGTTACTGAAAACCTTGTATACGGGAAGCCTAGTAAAGGAAAGCAGCAACTGTGGTGCTACTGAGCTGTGCATTAACATGTAGTCTAATTCTATATAATACACCAAGCTTCTAATGAGTGCGCTTAACAAGAATGAATGTTCCTAACAAGAATGAATGTTCTTAACAAGAATGAGTGTTCTTAACAAGAATGAATGTTCCTAACAAGAATGAGTGTTCTTAACAAGAATGAATGTTCCTAACAAGAATGATTGTTCTTAACAAGAATGAGTGTTCCTAACAAGAATGATTGTTCTTAACAAGAATGAGTGTTCTTAACAAGAATGAATGTTCCTAACAAGAATGAGTGTTCTTAACAAGAATGAGTGTTCCTAACAAGAATGAGTGTTCTTAACAAGAATGAGTGTTCCTAACAAGAATGATTGTTCTTAACAAGAATGAGTGTTCCTAACAAGAATGAATGTTCCTAACAAGAATGAGTGTTCTTAACAAGAATGAATGTTCCTAACAAGAATGAGTGTTCTTAACAAGAATGAATGTTCCTAACAAGAATGAGTGTTCTTAACAAGAATGAATGTTCCTAACAAGAATGAGTGTTCTTAACAAGAATGAATGTTCCTAACAAGAATGAGTGTTCTTAACAAGAATGAATGTTCCTAACAAGAATGAGTGTTCCTAACAAGAATGAATGTTCTTAACAAGAATGAGTGTTCCTAACAAGAATGAGTGTTCTTAACAAGAATGAGTGTTCTTAACAAGTTTGCCAGATTGCTAATCAATTTTTTTGATTTATGCTTGGCTCCTACTCCTGAAAAAGTTTCAGGGTTCAGAACAACACTATGAAGCATAATGTTTGTATTAACAGTAGTGTTTACATTAAAATGTGGGCAATCCCAACAAACTAAAGACTCTCTGTACCAAGGCAAGCGCCCAGTCTTCATAAAAGGCAAAAGGACAATATCATCTAAAAAATAAAGAGAGAAAAAAGGGCCTAACTATTAAGAGAATAAAGTTAGGAAACCTAGGTGAAAAAAAAAAAGATTACTGAAATCACCATGCCCAAATTACACAGCCAAATATAAAAACACACACCACTCTCCACCTTGCCAACATACTCAGTACACAGGTATCCCCAAAAGGATTGTAGCCCCCAAAAGGATCCAACTATCTGCCACTGCCCTCTCAAAAGCCCAAACACACTCCTCACTAGACAGAATGTCCTCACTAATGGGTGTGGACATGATGTGTGCTTCATGTGCTCACCGCAGTTTGTAGGAAAAGTTAAATCTTAATTAAAACCAGGTTTTCACAGCTGTTCAATAGGCGGGCGCCTCAACTAAGGAGTGGCACTTCATAGGGCGGTGCCACGGGCCCACTTGCTGGAAATTACACCCCCATTAGCTTGACAGCCCAATTCTGCAAATCTGCAAAGCCATGAGGATCATTCATATCATCATAATGGACATCAAAGGAACTTGCAGAGGGAATCCAACCAGTTTGGTTTTGTCTTAAAGGATCCTGATCCTGCAAATCAACTTGACTTTTTTTGGAGTCACTTTTTGAGATTGTTTGGGGAAAGGCAGTCCATACAGCCTACCTCGACCTGGCAAAGGGGCTCCTACGGCACAATACCCCACCCAGGTATCATTCCCAGAAAAAAATCATCGAAAAACTATATGTCACAAGATGGCACCACAAAGCTGCAAACTGGCTAAATGACAGGGGACACACAAACCCACAGGGTCAGAAGCTCTGTCTCATCAAAACTCAAAGAAGTGGTGTCACAAGAAGTACAGGCTCAGTCCTGGGTTGTCTTGTTCGGGAAGTACAAGCAAACACACAAACACACAGGAGGGACCCAGTGACAAAGTTTGCACTGCAACAAACATGCCATAGTTGAACATCAAACACACAGATATCCTCCAGAGAAGGGGGGGCCTCCAAACGATAACTGCGCCAGAGCCATGGAGCCTAAAGTTGAAGTTAAAAAAAAATGCATATCATCACCCTTCGGGAAAACAAGGTTACCCTAGCTACTATATATAGGTCCAATCCACTGAGCACAAAAAAAGTCATCAGAGATCTGGGGACCCAGGTTGACAGTAGCCTTAATGTCACATAACAAGATCTTCACTCAAGAAGATGCAATACAAAGATTTTTCAATGAGATAACTGTTATTGCTGTCTGAAAATGGGATAGAGTTGTGAGCAGGTAACCAAAGCCACCAGAAGCTAACTCAGTAGAAAAAGAAATAGAAAACAGGCATTATAAAGTTGAAGGATGGTAGGAAATTAGAATGGTGGGTATAGAGGGATAAGGAGGTATTTATGCTGTTAGACCCATGGTTCTACCAAGTGGGGAGAGCCACCTGAAGCAAATAACTAATCAATTAAGTGAGTAGTATTTCCATTTATATATTGTCACCCCCCCTTTTTCTTTTGCCCCATATTCCTCCTAAAATTCCCCTGAATACTTTTGCAATAATATGTTTACATCATTTTATGCTGTGTAATCTACTCTAACCCCCCTCAGAATATAGGTTATTGTGGACTCTTGTGTTCTATATAGATTGACAGGACAGTCTTCTGAAGCTCATGTGGGTAAAGATGATATTTTTTAGGTGAATCCAATTGCATAGGCTTCTGAAATAAACAGGTAAGTTTGTATATGTTTATGAAGTATAGAAATGTATGCTCTGCCTACCCCAACTAATTACTGTTAATTGTTAATAAATTTAATGTGTGTTAATAATAAATACATTATTGTGTATCTCAGGCAAGAGTAGGAGCCAGAAATTTCCACTCTGTACTGACATCTTCATTGTTTTGCATCACCTCCCTGCCTTGTTAGAATGTGTATACATACCAAATGTCCTGGTACAACCATTAAATATGTACACGAAATGATAAACATTTTGTTTTCATGAGTAATCCCATTAATGTTTGTAATGAACAGATGCATGCTGTGGGTAACACATTATCTTCTAGCATTTGAAATGTTAGTTTACATATTTAAGTGATAGTGGATCTCTTCTGGGTTCTGTAAAGCATTATGCGTCAATGTATGACTAGAACCTATCTCCACTCTGTTGATTATTTTGTTTAATTTCTTTCTATTGCAGCAGTGATACCTGTGTTTAAATCTCATGTGAGAAAACTTAAGTCATTTCCCTTCTCTACTTTGCAGTTTATGTTAGACCACACTTGGCTTGGTTTGTGCTTATAAAAGCATCCAGAGGAAGATTTTACTCACTTGGTTAACAAGTAATGATAAAATAACTAAAGAAACAATAAGTAGATAAAGAATAAATAGACTGCTAGGCAGCATTATAAGAATGGCTGTGTTAAGTACAAGTTCCTAGTAATCACGTTAAACTGTAACTACAGGGTTCACTGTTTTTCCTATTTGTTGTAATGGCTGTTAACAGTGTTTCAGTGGAGCTTTGTACTTGGGTTACCACTGTAAAGGGGAAGGGGGGCTGTCCAGCTGGGCTATCAGATAAAAGTGTAATAAATAAATAATCTGCACCGAAGGTGAATAAATTGCCTCTGCACTGATGGCGAATAAATTGCCCCTTAAGTGTTAAGACTTTTGGAACACTTAAGTTAGATGCTGTTTAGCAAATCATAAAAGATACATGGATTTTGGCGTGAAAAGAACTGCTATTAATGTTTTCTGGTGTTAATGTTTATCATTCATCAGGCACCAAAATTCACAACTGCATGGGAGTTTTCCAGTCACACATGTAACCTTTAAAATGGAGCAGATTAACACTTGACTCATTGTGCTGAATAAATCTTGGCTAACTGTGGGGGTCTATTCTCATTCTGAATTTGCAGGAAATGCTTGTAACCAGAATAGGTTGGTACTGGGATCACACCTTTAACTTGAATGAGAATAGGGCACATCACTGTTGCAGAAGTTTCTTTTGTTTGTCACTTGCCAGTACATCATTTAAATGTTAATATCAAATGATTATAAGGCACAAACTGTGTTTCCAGCAGTCAAAGATGTTTATGCTCTTACCAACCTCTCCTCTTTCAGACAATGGAATGCCTTTCATTTAGCTACATTGCTTTCTTTACTACAGATTAACATTTAATGAAAATAAATAAATAAATAACTATGTAAACAAATAATCAAAGTACCTCCGTTAATACTTTCCAGGGTGCAGAAACATTTTGTTAAACTGCTTTTCCCCCATGTGCATTTATCTGGGTTTACTGAATAAAACCAAAATTAAATGCCACATTTTCTTTTTATAGAGGTTATGCTTTTTTATGTTTGGAATTGAAGAGCAGCAATAAGAAACTCAGTTACGTTACCTTCTGAATCATACTGCAGTTCTCTGCCTGTGTTTTTGTTAACCTTGTATTATTTGCTCTTGGTTGATAATGGGCATTCATTTATACATATTAAACACTGACATGTGTGCTAGTATTTTATTTATTAATTTCCTTAGTCATGTATCTTCTTGTCTATTTACTTATTTAGTTGCCTGTTTTTTTGTGGTTAGTTCTGCATGTCAGCTGATTAATTGATCTAGTGATTTATTGGTAGTTAGTTAGTTAGTTAGTTATTTAGTTAGTAAGATGACACTAGGCTATCCAGACATATTGGTAATATCTGATAACATTCCTTTATGAGGAAAGACTGGGGTCAGATCAATAACTAATCAGTAGTGCTGTAGAACAAAATATAAAGTGATACTAAATCTGTTTTATAAAAGCTGTTTAGGTCAGAAATGGCCCAATGTGGCCTAATAACCTATAAGCTCTGAAGAATAATCTTGTCAGTTTTTATGCAGAATGCAACTTGACTCTGTTGATTTGACATGCTGCTGTGGATCACATGGTTGACAACAGAGGGAGAGATAATATGTTTTTAGTTAGTAGTTCTAGAGAGGGGTAATTGCATCTTAACCCTCAATCTCATCACTAATTCAGATTTATATGATCATGAAACAAAATGGGCTGAGATAGATGTTTATTTGCCAGCTAGTCAAATATGCCCTGATTGCCATAGCCATGAGTGTGTGCTTGCGTGCATGTGTGTGTAATCTTTTTTAAATATATTGGTTCATAAGTATGTACTATGCTAACAACCAGTGGGATCTTTTTAAGCCTAACCATGCACCCCAAATCTCTGACAAGTTCTGTTACACGTGATAGTGTAAGCTGTGGCCTGGGAGATGAACCACTTACAAGCAGCCTGTGTCCATTTGAAACATAGCTGTCAAACCAGGGATGAATCTCCAGTTCTCAGAGTTATACATGAATTAGGTTAGGGAGGAACTCTGCTTTACATGGATGGGTAACCTGTTCCAGAAAAGGGGTAGTCTCTGGGATCCATACCTGTCTCTCCAACAGATTCTATTTATATCACAGGCAAAGTTTAAGTCTTTAGAATGGATAATTCTGGTGTAGTCTGTTTTGTGTTTATGCCCATCAAAATGGTTTCTAACAATGCCTTGTATGCCAGCCTTAGATCTTCTCTCAACAGCCTGTAGAAGGGGCATTGTAATCAATAATAGATGTGATGAGTGCCGAGTACTGTGGAACAATGACCTCCTAGGACCTAGGTACCATACCTGTGTTTATAGGTTGTGCAGCATTGAATGATAAACTTATAATATAGACACAGGATGGTGAAAGGTTAGATTACTGTCTACATGTGTCCCCAAGTCCCTGACTACTAGGTTGACTCTTAGGGGTGTGTTGTAAATATGGTAGTTATCAAGGGTGACTGGTTTCCCTAAATATACTATTATATATTTCTTGACATTTAATTTTATTCCATGGCCCTGACGCCAGTTATTTGTTCTATGTCAGCCCTTCTTGGAGAACATTAGTGTTCATAGGTTCATAGGGAGGTACTAGGCTATTGGCTCTAGGGCCTATACAAGCCTAGCCAAAAAGGTACCCTGGCTTTTGCCACCCAAGAAAATTATTTTCCTGTAACCCTGTCAAGTAGAACCACAGAAGTGATCCCCGGGGTGAATTTCTTATTACCCATCCAATCATCAAGATTTTTCTTGAAGAGTGCTAATGAGGAGCTCCGTTTGACATAGATAGGTAGTCTGCTCCAGAGTATGGGAAGTCTCTGGGACAGGAATCTATTCCTCCAGCATGTTCTGTTTATTGTGGTGACAAGGTTTAGGTCCCTAGAGCATGTAGTTCGGAGGGATTGGGATTTCTTTAAGTGGAGCATGTCCAACAGCTCTGGGTTTGACATAGCTTTGTATGTTAGGCAGAGATCGCCTCTGAATAGGCGATATGCGACGGAGTAAAGCTGGAGTTTTTTGAGTCGGTCTGCATAGGGCATCTGTTTGAGGCCAGTAATCCTCTTTGTGAGGTATTTCTGTGGCCTTTCCAGTTGTTGTAGATGTATTGTGAGGTACATACCAAAAGGGGCATTGTACTCTATAATGGGTCTAATGAGTGATGAGTAGAGGGGAACAATGACCTCTTTTTTTCTGGATGAGAAACCTTTTGTGATGAGGTGTGCCACGTAGAAGGATTTCCTGACCACTGTGGCGATGTGATTATCAAAGGAGAGCCTACTGTCCACCTGTGTCCCAAGGTCTCTTATCACACTTTCGGTGTTAAGTAGACTACCGCCTATGCGGTAGTTCATGGGTACAGAGTTTTTACCAAAGGGGATGACAATGCACTTTTTGGCATTGAGCTTGAGACCATGGCTTTGACACCAGGTATCTGTCTCAGTTAGGCCCTTTTGTAGGATGTCTACATCGTTAGGAGTTTCAATTATGGCTCCTAGTTTGCAGTCATCTGCGAATTTAGTTAGCCAAAGACCTTCTGTGTTAGTCTGTACTTCAGAGAAGTAGATACCAAACAGGAGAGGACCCAGGGCTGAACCCTGTGGTACTCCATTTGTCACTGGTCTGAAGTCTGATTTGGAGTCTGCTACTTTCACAGTGTGTGCTCTGACAGTAAGCCAGTTCGCAACCCATCTTGTGACATAGGGATTTATACCTAGTTTAGTGAGTGTATCTATAATTCCAGAGTGGGGGATGGTGTCAAATGCCTCTGCAAGATCTAGATAGGCTGTGTGAACCAACTTACCCTCATCTATGGCTTTGGTGACTGCTTCAAAGAAGTCTATCAGGTTTAGGAGACATGATCTGCCTATTACAAACCTGAACTGTGTGGGGCCCAGAGTTTGGAGATCTCCAATGTCTTTGTTTATGAGTTCCATGATGATACATTCCATGGCCTTGCAGACCAGGCTCGTCAGGCTAATGGGGCGGTAGTTCCCGGGGTCTGTTGTGGCCCCCCCTTTGTGGAGTGGGATAACCTTCGCGGTGTGCCATTCAATGGGCACAAAGCCTGAGGTGAGGCTGTGATTGAACATGATACTTAGGTGGGGGTGCCAGTTCATTCTGTAGTTCATGTAGAAGGCAGCCTGGGATGTTGTCAGGTCCCATGGATGCTGTGTTCTTGGCTTTGGAGAGTGAGTTTTTTACCTGTGCAGCTGTGATTACAGGAACTTTGCATTCTTCCGGTATAAAGATGGGCACTTTTTGGGGTGAGAGGGGGGAAAAGTTAGCACTGAACCTATCTGCCAGGATGTTGGCAATATCAGTTGGTTCTGTATATTTAGTTTCATTGTGCTGTAACTCAGAGCAGATCTGAGTGTTGCCATTGAGATTCTTGACATAGCTATAGAATGCTTTGTGGTCATCTTTAGAATCAGTGGCGATTTTGTTTTCATAACTAGCTTTGGAGGATTTTATGAGGGATCTCAGCTTCTTACTGAGGCTGACCAGGGAATTCCTCCAATCGTGGGATTTTACTCTTTTTTGCAACAGTTTCTTTCTTCTGTTGTAGAGTTTGTTTATGGCAGAAGACCACCAGATTGGCTTCCTTTTTTTGGAGGCTAGCATCTTGGTTCTGTTAGGGATAGCATGATCCATGCACTCATGTAAGTGCTTATAAAGTGCATTTGTGTAGGATTCAGCAGTTGTACCTCCATTGTCCATCTGCATGAGTGTCGTGAAGTTTGCCACTTCTGTCTTAAGAAGCATGAAGTTGGCTTTGGAGAAATTTTTTACGTTTTTTTTCCTAATGGGGGTGGGAGCAGGATGTGGATGTCTAGGGTGATTAGGTTGTGGTTGGATCTGGCCAACGAGGTGCTGACTTCTGGTGTGGAACACCGGTCGCCCATGTTGGTGATGACCAGGTCTAGGATATTGCTGCCCCTAGTAGGGGGTGTGGATAAGTTGATCCAAGGCATTGGAATTGATGAATTCCAGAAAACGTTGAGCAAAAGAGTTGGTACATGAGTAGTTTTCCTAGTTAATGGTGTAGGATTCTATGACTGCTCCTAATTTGCAATCATCTGCAACTTTGGTCATCTTGAGGCTCCTGACATTGGCCTTGACTTTAGAGAAGTAGATGCCAAAAAGGAGTGGTCCCAGGACCAATCCCTGAATGACTATGCTGGTGACTGGCCTCTTTCTAGAGATGGACTCCCCAGTTCTAAGTTCCTGAGTCCTGTCTGTGAGCCAGGTGGCTACTGGTGGACTAAGGGTTTATACCTAACCTCTTGAGTTTATCAAGAATGTCCAAGTAGACTATTCTGTCAAATGCCTTGGCCAGGTCAAGGTAGACAGTGTAAACCATTTTTCTCTTGTTGATTGCTTTAATGATCTTCTCAAAAAAAGTCCACCAGGATGAGTAGGCATGACCTGCCCTCGATGAAAACAAACTGGAATGGATCAAGTGTCTGGAGATTTTTAATGCCATTTATTTCCATGGCAATTCTTTGCATGACTTTGCATATGATACTAGTGAGACTTATGGGTCTGTAGTTTCTAGAGGTCATAGATGGCCCCACTTTATGCAGAGGGATGGTGGTTTCTGGTTTCCATTCATGAAGTAAGAAGGCTATTTGGAAGCTACAGTTAAACAGTGATTAGAGAAGGCTTGACAGGTCTTGCTTTATGCTGTTTAGATGGCAACCTGGGATATTGTGAGTGCCCATTGATGAAGTGTTCTTGGCCTTAGAGAGAGCATTAAGCACATATTCCTTAGTGATACCTGGGGGAGTAACATTTGATGGTATTTCCTCGGGTGAGGGGCTTGAGGGAAGAAAGGGGTAAAGTTAGAGTCAAATGTGTCTGCCAATAGGTTTACTATATGTTCTGGCTCAGTGTAGGTAGCTCCATTCACAATGAGCAATGCACACAATTGTGTATTGCCTTTGAGGTTGCAGACATACCTAAAGAATGCCTTGTGGTTGTCCTTACCCTGGGAAGTCAAAGTTACCTCAAATTTGGCTTTGGTAGATTCCGTTTTCTTCTGAGTTGTTTGTTTGGTTTGATGAGAGTGCTCTTATCCTGCTGGGCACTACATCTCTAAATTTTTGCCATAATTTTCTGTTATGCAGCCTATTGATGTTGTGATTCTACCATGGTGCTTTGTTGAACAGTTCCATGTAGCTAGCAGTGCTCTTAGGATTTAGAGGTGTGGATTAAATTTTGTCAGGTTATCACGTAATGTTAGGAAGTTAGCCTTTGAGTAGTTCCTGAGCATTCCAGGATTGGCTGAGGTTCTGGGTTTTACTATTTATTTATTTGCATTTGTTTACCAGGAAGGTCCACTGTACCAAAAGTACCCATTTTTAGTTTAGTTCTGGGAGCAAAAGCTCCACACTGAAAAACAATACATACATTTGAATTTTGTCTTTTCAGCTTTTCCCGGTTAGGGGTCGCCACAGCGGAACTCCGGTCTGCTAATGATTGGAAGTAGATTTTTATGGTGCCAAGGTGCCAGCCTGACACCCAACGAAGGCACACCCATTCACGCATGTCTTTTGAATGCCACTCGACTGCGGGGAGGACATGCAGACTCCACACAGAAGGCACTCCAGCCGAGAATCGAACAGGAGAACCTCTTGCTGTGAGGCAACAACGCTACCACTGCACCACAGCTGCTACAATGCATACATTTGAATAACAAACCAAAAAGGGCTACAACAAAACTTTTAAACAGCATACAAAGTTTTAACAAAGTTTTGAACATAGTACATAGTTTTTAACCAAGTAAGAAGGCAAAGCAGCTGTACATAAATCTGTCAGCTGATGTTACATGTTTACAAAGGTACTGAATTAGATTATTGTCTAGGGATGAAGGAGGTTTTTGAGGGTAATATAGCATGAAGGTAGGAAAGGTGGGAGTAGTAGTAGGAGAGAGATAGTCTGGTAATAGGTTGTGAGGAACTAGCACATGAGCATAGCCACTGGGAGGAAAGATGTTGTCTCAAAGATTTTTTGAAGAAAGAAGTATTAGTAGTGGCTCTAACAGAAGGTGGGAGTGAGTTCCAAAGTCTAGCAGTGGAAAAGGAGTGGAGCAATTGACCAGCAGAGAGGTTAGATTTTTCTACTAGCAAGAGCATTTGATTTTCGGAGTGGAGAAGTTTATTAGGGTGGTAAAGTGTAAATAGAGAAGAAAGGGCAGGGCAGCTGGATGGATTGAATATTAGTTTGTGAGCAGTTGTTAGTTGAATGTATGTACAACGATGAGGGAGTTCTAGCCAGTTTAGTAGTCGAACAGAGGCGCAGTGGTGATACAGGTGTTGTCTATTAGTGACAAACTTAACAATTTTGTTATAGCATGAGTCTGTTGGCTGGTCTGTATGTTTGTAAAGAGAGGAGCACCATAAAGAAGAGATGGGAGCATGTAGGAGGAGGGAAGGGATAGTTTTGAAGAGTAGTTGAGGAATGGTTTGCGATGGTAAAGCATTCCTAGTTTCTGGTGTTCTTTTTTAATGTTGTTGAGAATATGCATTTCAAAAGTTAGGTGTTCATCTAAGGTGGCACCTAGACGTTTAGTATGTGTGACAACCTCGATGGTAGTATTATCTTGGGAGAGAATAGAGAAAGAGTCTTTGTGTTTAGTAAAGGTCCTCTTAGGAGTGAATAGCATAAGCTTAGTTTTCCTAGGGTTTAGGGCAAGGTGGTTGTTAGCCATCCATATTTCTGTGGAGCTGAGGGCAGACTGGGTAAGTTTCAGGAGTTTGGGTGGAGAGTTGGCAGTGCAGATGATAGTGGAATTGTCTGCATATTAGATGACTGTGCCTTCAGTGAGAGAAGAGTGGAAGTCATTGATGAAGATGCTGAAAAGTATAAGCCCTAAGATGGATCCTTGGGGAGCACCAGTAGAGGTATTGAGGAAAGGAGAAAAAGAGTGTTGCATTTGGTAGATTGTTGCCTATTGGTGAGGTAATTAGACAACCAGTGAAGGGTAGAGATTCCTAAGTTGGATAGTTTTCTAAGATGGAGCGGGTGGGAGATAGTATCAAAGGCTTTGGGAAGGTCAAGAAATAGAGAGGAGACTAGTCTCCCAGCATCTGGAGCCCGATTGACAGAGTTACAGAAGGATATAAGAGCCATGGTGGTGCTATGTCCAGGTTTAAAACTATGTTGGGTTGCTGACAGTAGGTTATTGTCAAGTAGATATTTAAGGAGTTGGCTGTGAATGCATTTCTCGAGGTTCTTAGAAACAGGAGAGAGAATGGCAATGGATTGAAAGCTGGAAATGTCAGTATTGTTTCTGCCTTTGTGCAGTGGGAAGATGAATGCTTTTTTCCAAATGGTGGGGACATAAGACTCTTGAATAGACCTATTAAGAAGTAAACTGACTGGGTAGGCAATGGAATTTGCAGCTATTTAATGGAATTCTGGGGTCAGGTTAACAGCGACATTATTGCATGGTATTAGTCTTAGAAGTATTTTCTTTACAGTGGCTGTAGGGATAGGTACAAGTGAGAATTTATTTGAGTGGGAAGTGGTGGTATTTGCAGTTGGAGGGTCAGAAAGGTTGGGATGATTGTGAGGGAAGCCAGTGGCGAGGTTAGCTATGACATTTATGAAGTATGTGTTAAAAAGTATGGCTATTTCAATATGTTTTGTTTTTTCTGGATTTGGACAGGGGTTATTGTTTGATCTTGGGGATAGTAGTCTGTTGATTGAGCTCCAGAAATGTTTTGATTTTGTTTGTGCTGGTCTTGTAAGGTATGATAGTATTTCCTTTTATCTTTAATAACTAGGCACTTTACCTGGTTGTGAAGGTGTCTGTAGGTTATAAGGTCAGAGTTTTTTTTTTGTGCTTATGCCAAAGCTTCCAGGCTTCGTCTCTAGTGGCCATGGTTCTGTTTGGTTGCTGTAGTGAGCCATGGGGCGTGATTAACTTTTACACATTTTAGCCAGGGAGGTGCAAGGCTATTTAATATGTTGAGGAATGTAGAGTTGAAAAATTCTACTGTGTCGTCTAGGGGAAGTATTTTTAAGGGATCCCAGTTGATGCTTTTAAAAGATTCATTAAAGGTTGTATGGCAAAAATGTGATAAGTCTCTAGTGTTTCTATAGTGATGTCTATTTAATGTTGATGTGGTGTTACATATTATAAAGGCAGGTAAGTGGTCACTGATACTGCGGTGATTTTATTGGGGTCAGAGACCATTATCCAGTCTAAGATTGTCCCACAGTTGTTTTTATTGGGTCTGGTGATATCAATGATTAGCTGAGTGTAGTTATATAGGTTGATGTTAGTGGAAGAGTGTTGCTGTGAGACATCAAACCAATTAATATTAACATCACCAAAAATTATTTTTATTTCAAAGGAGACAGTTTTGTGGTCTGATCTTACCAAAGAGGACATTACACTAAGGAATGTTTAGTTCTCTCCCATATTGCTGAGGACCATGTACAGTTTGCTTGTATCCCTGACAGTGTATTGACACATCCAGTGAGTTTGTGTTTACAAAGTCCAGAAATATCTGTGCCTGCATATTTGGTGTTGTATATGATTCTCAGTTAATAGTTGGGTAATTAAAATCCCCCACGAATATGGTATTGGGTTAAATGGTGAGCATTTCTAATAAGATGAAATACATATTATGGTTTTCTGGGTTATAGAGGCAAACCTATAGCTTGCAAGGAAGAAGTATGGGATTTTGTCAATGGTGATTTGAATGTGGAGAAGCTCAAGTGCTTCATCCTGTTTGACCAGCCATAAGGTATATTTATTTTTGATGTAACTTTAGAAACCTCTGCCTTTAGTCCCAGCCTATCTACATGGAAGGCATTATATAGTCTTGCACTGCCGGTGTGCTCCCCAGGGCTTTAAACCACATCTCAGTAACTTTACAGATATCATATTTCTATAGCGTAAGGGGAGCTTGTAGGGAGTGGGGTTTCTTGTTTAAACCCCTGACATTAAACAATAACAATTTAGAATTTCTTGGTTGTGCTTTGCTATGTTAGAAGGGTTGTCAATTATTTGTTAACCAAGTAAGTCCATTGGGCAAAAGTATCTCTTTTCTAGGCCAACCTGGGAGCACTGTCTGATCATGTGACTTGCTCAGAGTCACACAATAGGCCAGTGGAGGTGGAATAAATCATACCCCATAACCTTGACTACAGGAAGCAGCTCACCAAATGCTCATGGTCTTAACTCACTGTGCTAAAAGCCAGACATTATGAATACTGAGCCAATTACTGAACTGGAGTTAGATTACTGGAAAAATAGAAATGAGTGCAATGCATTTTGAATAAAAAAAATCAGTGATTAGGCCATAATCATCCATCATAATTATCCAAGTTTGTGTCCAGCCTTTTATCATTATTTTAAAACAATTTTTTAGCTCACAGTGCCTTTGAGCATCAGTCATGAACTATACTTCCATTCCAAGGACCACCTTACAATTTTGTATGCAAGAGTCTTCTCTCAAATCAAGCAACCTCCCATATGACATTCCTGTTCACTTTTAACTAATTCCACTGTGCAGTTTGTTCACTTATGAGTCCTTGTGCAATTTTATTTCATGAGGCAGAACCCATTTTAAAAATGGCTTATGTAGTAAAACAATAATCAGTGGAGAGGGGAGTGCATTGTGTACAATTTTATTTATTAATTTATGTATATTTGCATGGAGTATGTATGTATCTATGTGACTCTGCATGTTTGTATGTTACCTTGGTAACTTGAATGATATATGGACCATTTCAGCCATGACCCAGGCCAAGAGACACAGAGAATACACACAGATATAACAACACCAACTTATGCAAACCCAGGCCAAGAGGCACATAGAATACACAACAGATATAACAGCGCCAACTTATGCAAGTGACATTCTATAACACTACAACAGGGACTTATTAAAAGCTATGTAACTACTACAATCAGAATATTAATAATGTGTTGATACTGGCATTTAAGAAGAAAACAGACAGAATAAAAAATATGAAGAGAACATAATTACAAATTGTAAAATATTGGTTGAGTGTAGAGCTTTATAAATGTTGGTATTAGATCATGCAGGCAAACCTATGTGGTCCAACAGAAGCTGAAATGGGTAAATACAAGACTTCCCAGATAACCACCATTCATTATTGTTTTTAGAGCTTGGTTCAACTTTTTGAAGAAAGTTTTGTTGCTTTGTATTGCTAGTTCTATTTACATTTCTAGGGGAAGGCTTTTTAAAATAGTATTTCTATTTTTGTAAGTTATATTTATCTATTTATTATTAATTTGACATTTGTTGACTGGGTTACTGGGTTAATCTGACAGGGCAAAAGCCCTTTTTCAGTGGAGACCCGAGGAGAAAAGCTCCAGAAAGCAAAGTATAAACATTAACAATACAGTAAGTATAAGATATTAACAATCAGGATAACATATTTATATTTATTTGTCTGTTTTATTTTACTTTTTATTTATTTATTTGTCTATTGTTAACTGGGTTAGTCCATCTGGGCTGGTGGCCCATTTTCAGTGGAGACCCAAGGAGAAAAGCTCCACACTAGCAAAAAATAACAATAACAAAGTTACAGTACAAATAATATGAATATGAAGACATAACTACATACATTCATGCTATAATGGAAATCAACAAAGGCTAAAATACAGCAAAAAGAACAGCTGAAAAATAGAGGTAGAAACATGAAGTAAAATATGGATTTACAATAGGACATACAGAATAAAAGAGATTATCAGAAAAATAAAATAAGCCCCACAAATCTCTTTAATGACTAAACCAAGTCATTAGAGAGGAAGAAGAAGTGTTAAATAGAAGGCTTTAAGTAGAGAGGTGGGGAGGAAATGTTTAGGAGAGTCAAGAGAGTGAAAGAAAACAGTCATGGGGGTGAAGTATAGTAGTTAAGGAAGAGGAAAGATGGCATAATGAGTATAATGCAAACGCATCCAAAACCTTCAACTTGGCAACATTTATTGACCATAACTTGAAATATCCATTGAAACAGCATACACATGTGTTGAGGGACTCATGGGATTGTCTTAGAAAAAACAAAATGATATCTATGGTGACCATTTGTTATTTGTCACCATGGATATCAAAGATTTGTTCACTGCTATCCCCCACGACGAAGGACTTTATATGTTTTTATGAATACTTTGTGTTCCTTTACTATAGAAGGGCACTCCAGAATATTGATGTATAGAACATCGATGGAACTAATTTTACAAAACAAATTTCTGTTATTTGAAAATCAACTATTTAGGCAAAAAGTGGGGGTTGCAATGGGGGCAGCTTGCACCCCCTTATTTGCCAACATTGTTCTTATTCAATGGGAATTGAACTATGTTTTCAAACATGGTTTATTCAAATATTGTAAATTTTATGGTAGGTTCCTCGATGACCTCTTGATTTTATGGGGCGGTACATTAGAACAGCTAGATAAATTTTACAACTTTCTCAATACAAGTACTGGGTTTCTCACATTCACTATGGAAAGTAACCCCTTGTCTATCAATTTCTTAGATATCACTATAAGCAAGGATGTACTCAATAAGAGATTTTCCTCAACATTGTATAGAAAGCCCACATATTCTAACACCCTGTTACACTGATAGTCATCACCCAATATACCAAAAAAAAATCTTTGGTTAAAGAAAAGGGTGTTAGAATTTCTAGGATGGTGAGTGAGTTCTCTAATTTTATTTGTGA
Organism: Protopterus annectens; assembly: GCF_019279795.1. Lineage (NCBI taxonomy): Eukaryota > Metazoa > Chordata > Ceratodontiformes > Protopteridae > Protopterus > Protopterus annectens. The sequence continues at coordinate 1,110,118,446 of NC_056730.1, forward strand.
GATACGAGAAATAAGAGACATGTTGATTCGAAGGGGCTATCCAACTACTTTTTATAGACCCCATATTGGATGAGGTTAGTAAAAAAAAAGAAGTACGGGGCAATTTTACCCACTTTCAGGTACTTTAGGTAGCATCAATGGCTCCCTCTTGTGGAAATTCACATGATCAACCAGCAGGGGATGATGGTTAGTCCTTATACTGATGCTATGATACTTACTTTCAACAGTGTATTTTTTGACATTAAACAAATTGTATATAATAATTGGATAGTCTTGACATCAGACAATATGTGTAAATCTAGACTAGCTGAAAAACCTAAAGTGATTTACAAAAGAGATAGATGTATAAAGAATATATTGGAATGTAACTACATCAATAGAAATGCTGGACAGATGCGAAAATGTGGGCACTGTGCACAATGTCCCTTTATAGAGGAGATGACATGTGTCCATATAAAGGCTATGGAAAGGTGCACCTCAATAAGAAATTCAACTGCCAGAGCAAATGTTTGGTTTATATTGCAACGTCAGCTATGTGAAAAATTTTATATTGGTAAAACCATTAACATGTTGCATAAATGTATATACCAGCACCTTTATGATATCAGAAAAGGTAATTCCAAGAGCGCATTGGCAAAACATATTTTAGAGCACCCACAACATCATTTTAAGTTTTCTGTTTTGGAACAAGTTCAAAGTGAAGACACAAGGGGTGGGCCAGTGGATGTGATTTTGGAATTTAAAGAATTGCTCTGGCAATTAAGGTGCAATGCAACTAACAACTTTGGCTTGAATGAAACACTGTCTATTTCAAGTTATTTGAAACTCAAATCTGAGTTTCATATTTCCTAGTAAAATGAGGGGCAGATGTGACGTTGCAGTAATACTGTTGACTTGGACAACATTTAAGAGTTTACATTGTAGTATATCACCATTACTATGTCTATTTAGTATAGGGCAAATGAACTCAAAAACATTTTTTTATAAATAGTGGGTTGACATGATGAACAGAATAGTGAGCACTAACTGTATATATATATATATGTGTGTGGTTTTATATATATATATATGTGGGTTCTATTTCTGTGGTTTGTATACCTTTATCAACTTTCTTGCTGTTGTTCAAGTAGGGAAGCAAAGTTCATTATGTTTTATGCAATTTATTCCTTTCAATATATAATTGAATGGTTTATAAATAAGTATTTTGTGTATATAAAAGTTTTAAAATCGTACAGGGAATGGTTTATCAAATGTGTGGATTCCATTTAATCATGTGATAGGAAGGTTTAGTATTTAATTGGCCAGGATGTATAAGTTATATTAATTTATTCTGAAGACGTCTAGTGGTGAACACCTGATGAATGCGCTAAATTTTAATAAAGTGTTTGTTCAGTGGCATCTTATTATCTTCTATTATTTTATCAGTTTGGACTTTTATTCGATGAGTCATAATGAGTATAGTATTGCTCAGCAGCATAGCTAAGGTACCACAGTACCAGCTATTATAAAGTTATATTAAAGGAAGGAGAGGAGAGCTGTTGTAGTCTAATTCATTTTACCTGGTTTGTGATTTGTAATAAATATGTATATATATATATATATATATATATATATATATATATATATATATATATATATATATGGTCTACTTCATATCACCTAAAACCCATTTACTGACTTTCATTTCACCGAGACCAAATCACCTAATTTCAAAATACTGAAAACTCATTTGACTCACCATAAGAACGTGTAACTCGGGTACTCTCTTAGCAGATGTCACAGCAATGAGTAAAACATTTTTCCAAATTAAAAATTTAAATTCAGCCTTATAATCTGGTTCAAATGAAGAAGTCAGAGTAAGGTTCTCAAGCACAAAGTTCAGATCCCAAGGAGAGCCACCTGTTTCCTAGTTAGATGGATATACAACACCCCTTTCAAAAACTGTATAATGAGATCCAAGTGCAGATAAGCGAATGGTGGATGGGGCTAACACTTGTATCCAGTGCCATCCAGGCAAAGTTAAGTACCTTTGATGGTTAAATCACACTTGTTATTTTGAGTGATCAGTGCTGTTTCCTGCTTTTATGTATACATTTCACTGTTTTTTTTTTTTTTGTGAAAAAATGCTCTTTCTGTCACTGTTAATGCTCTAAGATTGTCCTGAAATTACCTTCAGCAAGGGATTTCCAGCTAATTGTTTAAGTTGTTTGTTGTAGCATTGCACTTGTGGGTTTCTTCTACAGTGCTTTTACATCAAGATGACTGGGTTTATTCATCTTGTGGAAGTATTCATAGGTTCATAGGTTCATAGGTTTATACTAGGCTATCTGTTTAGTATGGGGAACTATACCCATTATTTTGCTCAGTGACACTGTATATCTGCGATCTCCCATCCATTGGTCAAGATTTCTCTTGAACAAGGTCACATGTACGGGATATAGTTCCACAGGATAGGGAGTCTTTGGGTAATGAATCTATCCGTGTCGAGGTTTAAGTCTCTTGTGGCTCTGATGGATCTAGATTTTTGAGGTGAAGCATATTCATCAAATGTGGGTTTGACATGGCCTTGTATGTTAGGCAAAGGTCACCTCTGAACTGAATAGAGCTGGAGTTCTTTCAGTCGGGCAGCATAGGACAGATTTTGAGACCCTTTATCCTTTTGGTGAGGAACTTTGTGGCCTCTCCAGCTGCTGCAGGTGTCGGGTCAGATACATCCCAAATGGGGCATTGTACTCAATCATTGGTCTGATGAGTGATGAGTAAAGGGAGACTATGACCTCCCTTGATCTAGATGAGAATCCCTTCATGATAAGGTGGGCAATGTAGAAAGTCTTCCTAACTACTTTAGCTACATGGGTGTCGAATGACAGACTACTATCAACCTGGGTCCCCAGGTCCCTGATAACTTCTTCTGTGCTCAGTGGATTGCCACCTATTTGGTAGCTAGGGGTAACCTTGTTTTTCCCAAAGGGTATGACTATGCATTTTTGGCATTTAACTTAGTTATCCGTTTCTGTGAGACCCTTCTGAAGGATAGCTGTGTCAGATGTGTTTCTATGGCCCAGTTTGCAGTCATCTGCAAACTTTATAACCCTCCTGTGTTCCAGCAACTCTGACCCTGTGGGTTCTGTCACTCAGCCAGTTTGCAACCCATCTTGTGATGTATAGTGGGGTATTGTATCGAGGCCTTAGCCAGATCGTAGGCTGTATGGACTGCCTTCAATGGCTTTGGTGACTGTTTGAAGAAGTCAACCAAGTTTAAAAGGCATGATCTGCCTTTGACAAAGCCAAACTGGGTTGGATCCAAAGTCTGCAAATTCCCTATGTCTTTATTTATGAGGTCCATTATGATCCTCTCCATGGCTTTGCAGATAAGGCTTGTCAGGCTAATGGGCGGTAATTTCCAGGCTTTGTGAAGTGGGACCACAGTTGCAGATCCAGAGGTAAGACTTTGATTAAACAGCTGTCCTAGCTGTGGGTTTAATTCCTCATTGAGTACACCATCAGGTCCCATGGATGCTGTGTTTTTGCTTTGGAGAGCAGTTCTCACTCTGGAGATGTTTGGGGGCTGCAATCGTTTGGTATAGATATCTCTCCTTAAGTTTGCACTGAACCTGTCAGCCAGTATGTTGGCAATGTCTGTAGGGTCAGTAATCTTCACATCATTTTGAACTAGTTCTGAGCATATCTGGGAGTTTCCTCCTAGGTGTCTAACATAGCTAAAGAAGGCCTTATGATTGTCTTTTGAGTCTTTAGCTATTTTAAATTTGCTTTGGATGATTTTATGAGAGCTCTTAGTTTTTACTTATAGTGATCAAGGGTGTCTTACCTTTTAAGGATTTTGCTGTATCTTGTAGTAGCTTCCTCCTTTTATTGTAGAGTTTGTTTATGGCTGGGGTCCACCAGACTGGAGAGTCTTTGTTTTGTTTGGGATTGCCTTATCCATGCAGTCCTGCAGGTGCTGGTAGAAGGCGTCTGTAAGTGATTCAGCGGCTTGAGTACTGTTTTCCACCAGCTCGGGGGCCTTAAAGGAGACCACACTAGTCTTTAGAAGTGTGAAGTCGGCTTTTGAGAAGTTCTTTACTGTGGTCTTTTTATTTCAGGTGGGGATCTGATCTCACCAGTGAGGGGTATACTTCCGGTGTTGAACATTGTGCTCCCATGTTCGTGATGATGAGATCAAGTATGTTATCTCCTCTTGTGGGGATGGTGACTAGTTGTTCCATGGCATTTGAGTTTATGAATTCCAGGAACTTTTGGGCTAGGGTGTTTGGGCTTGAGTAGTGTTCCCAGTCTATATTAGGGTGCCTGGTTTGTCTGTGTTGGGAAATACACAAAAGAACTCATGCTGCAGTCATTTTATTGGCCAGAGGATTATAAGTTTTCTGGTTTTTTTTCTGTGCTGCAATAAATTTTGAGTGCTTGCGTGGGTTAGTAGTGCCCTATACAGTAGCAAACAGCTAGAAAGAATGGTTCATAAAACATTACCCTGTAAAGCAGCAAAATAACGCAGATACCTTGTGCGCCAACAATCTTAGAACAGCTAGTTGGAAGTCAAGTGGCAATACTTACAGATTTAGTTGAATTCAGTATTGTGCAAACATTAAAGTTAGTAGAATTTAGTACTGTTTAGCCTAATTTGCTCCAATAAAGTACCCTTAATAGGCTTCTAACCTTAATACACCACCCCCTGTAGCTCACAAATCAAAGGACTGGACAGTAAGGATATGCAATTTCTTGACTTCTCTGTAGTCAGCTTAGTGGATATGAGCATCTTGAGACAATGTAGCAATTGACTATTTACTGAAGCCACTTTATCCTTAAAGAAGCAGACACAGTATGCCAGAAGTGTGCTTACACAATGTCACTGGAATTTAAACTCTTGCATGCATGTGCACATCAGGTTGTTGAAGCCACACATACAACACCCACCTCACATAGTACACAGCACACACATAGACTAACGTATGGTGAGGACCTTAAAAGCAATCTTCCTAAACAACAAAGATTGCTAAGACCACCAGTTGTCAAAGCTATGCCTCAGCAAGTCCAAAGGCACTCCAAAAAAACAACACCTAACACCACACATACTGTCACTCTCAGTGGAGCCCCAAACACTAAGACCCTAAAGGAAGCAAACATACTTCCCAAGACTCTTGTTATAGGTGACTCCATTGTAAGATATACTGGCACCCCTCTAACCAGGATGAACAAAGAGAATATAACTGTTAATTGCTTATCTGGATCCAAAATCCATCAAATCTTGCACACACTCAAGTCATTATGCCATTGGTACTAGTATGATTCCATTATAGTCTGTTTAGGTGTAAATCACCTGAGATGTCCCTGGACTGTATGAAGAGAGACATTATGGAGCTTTCAGACTTTGTGTTTCAGGCTGCTATGAGCCTAACATTGAGCAGTACATTACCATCACCTAGGATGGTACCATAATATGAGAAAAAAATGAAACTTCAACAAATAGTTATCTTTCCAGTGTTATTATAAGGGGATCCAATATTTGTCATACTGAGAAGACATGGTTAATAGACCATGTTGCTTTGCCAGGGATGGTATGCACCTCTGCCCTCTAAGCATTTGAATATTGACCAAAACTTTATCCCCCCCATAGTGCCTTTTTTTGGCAATGCCAAATTGACAAACCTACCAGCATAGCAAAATTAGCTCAACCAAAGCCCAAGGTGTTATGGCTCAATGCCAGAAGCCTAAACAAAAGACTGCACTCTCTCAAAGCCCTCCTCACACTTGAGAATATAGATATCTAAGTAGTTACCAAGCCATGGTTTAAAGTGGCAGAGAGCACCCTGGCAATGCAAGGTTTCAGTGCCTTCCACACTTTTAGACTAGTAGCTGCACAGACAAGGGCTAAAGGAGTAGGTGTCTTAATTTACATCAGTACCAAGCATACCTCTAGGGTGGTCAAACAGGATGATGTGCTGGAGTTCCTCCATGTGCAGATCATGATTGACAAAATCCTGTACCATATCCCATCCAGATATAGGGCATCTTCCATATCCCAAGAAACTCACAATGCATACGTAGACCTACTGGAAACACTTACCATCCAACCTAACACCCTACACATGAGAGACTTTAATTAACCCTCTATAGACTGGCAATCCTACTTGGCCTCAAATCTACAACCACAGACATTCCTGGACTTTGTAAATACAAACACCCTTGACCAAATAATGAATACATTCACAAGAGGCACCAACATACTGGAAATCATGCTTACAAATATGGGAGAATGCTACACCCCACCCAAATGCCTCATCCTCCCTGGTAAGGTGTGATCATAAAGCTGTCTCCTTCAAAATCAAAATTATCTCCATAATCCCATTAAAACTAGTTACATTTAGGATCTATTCCAAGGCATACCTTTTTGTTAAGTGATGGATTGTCAAAATTCCATGCCCGTCCAAACCAGACAACACAGCAGCCTTTGCTAAATTGCTCACAGAAACTCTGTACAACAATCTCATGGCTGCATAGAGGCTGATGTACCTACCAGACGTAAGCCCAGGACTAGTCCTAGAAACAAACTGCCCTGGTGGCATCCCAAATTAAACAGAATATACAACAAAAGGAAAGAAAATGATGGCAAAGGTCATGAAGGGTAATTTCCATAAAGGCAGAAACTCTCTCAACAAAGTAAATAGGCAATTAAGAGGGCTAATTAGGTCAAACAAAGCCAGCTTTGAGGTTAAGATAGCCTCCCAGGTGAAAGATAGCCATAAGGCCTTCTACAGCTATGTTAGAAATCTCAAAGGCAGTACTCAGCAGTGTGCTGAACTGGTGGTTAATGGTGCCACATTCACTGAACCTGGTGATAAAGTGAACCTGTTAGTGGACAAATTCACTTCCAACTTTAACCCCCTCTCACCTCCAACTATCCCCTCAAAAATACTCTCAGACATAGCCCCTCCAACTATAACTAGGGAGCATGTACTGGCTGTACTCATTAAAGCCAAGAACTCAGCCTCAATGGGCCCAGATAACATCCCAGGATGCGACCTGAACAGTCTAAAATATGACTTATCAGGACCCCTGTCATTTTTTAACTATAGTCTTAAAACAGGCTTCATGCCATGTGAATGGAGGACTGCAATGGTCATCCCACTTCATAAGATAGGACCTTCAATAGATCCTGGAAAGTACAGATCCGTTACTTTGACTAGTCTTATTTGCAAAGACATGGAAAGAATTATAATGGAAATTATCATCAAGCACGTAGGAAACTTCCAGACACTGGATCCATTCCAGTTTGACTTTGTCAAAGGAAGGTCATGCTTACTGGTTTATAATCAAAATCATGAATGCCATTATGTGAACTCTGATTGCCGAAAGGCAGTTTTCAAAGTTATCATAACGGTGATTCGAAATATGTCGTACCTGCAATAGCAAATGCTAGTGTGCATTTGGTGTTGTGAGATCGATATTTTGATTGGAGATTGCACTACAGTGGGGATGGGAACTTTGCCCTTTTCCTCACTGTAGTGCGATCTCGGAGTTGTAATATATAATTAACAGGGGTTTGGGGGGTGCAGGGGGGGCTTTTCCCTGCAAAACATGTGTAGACAGTCACCGGAAGTCAAGGTACATTGTGGAAATGTAGACAATGTTGACATTGAACAGTTGGCATTTTGAATGTGTTGTAAATGTGACTGTTCGATGTTGTCATTTTATAACATTTTATTTCACGTAATCACTCGTTGAAATGTTGTCGACATTTTGATAGTAAACCATGCTTACTGAATCTGGTGAACTTCTTTGAAAAGGTCACTAAGGCAATGGATGAGAGGAAAACAGTGCATACTGCCTACCTAGATCCAGCTAAAGCATCTGATAAAATGCCCCACACGAGCATTGTCAACAAACATATGGAACTAGGTATAAACTCCTTTATTACACACTGGATAACTAGCTGGCTCACTGACAGGCCTCAGGAGGTTCGAATCGGTGAGGCTACCTCCACAAAGAGACTGATCACCAATGGAGTCCCACAGGGCCCTATGCTGTGCCCACTCCTCTTTGACATCTACTTCTCAGATGTCAAAGCCATTGTTAAAGATCTTTGGCTGACTAAGTTTGCAGATGATTGCAAATTGGGAGCAATCATTGTATCCCCCGCAAGATGAGAACACCCTTCAGAAAGTTCTAATAAAGAAACATGCTTGGTGCCAAAGCCATGACTTAAAACTTAATACCAAGAAATGCATTATAATACCTTTTGGGAAGTCTGCCACCCCAGGTAACTATGTCATTAATAAAACACCCTCAGAAGTTGATTCACTAGTCATGGATATGAGAACTCATGTAGATAGTAACCTAGCCTTCGACCAACATCTGTCCAAAGTAGTAAGAAAATCATTCGGTATTGCTCACCTTTAAGCAATGGCATTGCATCTAGGTCCAGATCATTCATCATACCACTGTACTCAGCCCGTATCAGACATATCATAGAGTGTAATGCCCCCTTTAGTATGTACCTGCCCAAACACGTGCAGGAAATGGAACGTCCACAAAGGTTCCTTACAAAAAGAATACAGGGAGTAAACAAAATGTCCTTCTGATTGCCTCAAAGCCCTGCCTGTTTACTCATTATCATCCAGACTTCTGAGAGACCATCTTTACCTGGCATACAAGGCATCCCTGGACCCTGTGTTGAAGAACCTTTTGCACATCTGTAAAACAAACAGCATCAGAACTACTAGATTAAAATACCTGCATTTTGTTTGCAACATAAATAGGACATGTTGGAGAGACAGATATGTTTCTCTGAGAATTCTCATTTTCTGGAACAGGCTCCCCATACATGTGAAGCAGAGTACCTTCCTATCCCTATGTAAGTGCAACTTGGACCAATGGATGGGTAATCAGAAATTCTTGCCTGGTCTGGCTCCTGTGTCTTTGATGGGCAGAGGCTGTCAATAAATCACCACCTATATAAATCAAGCAAAGTTGTGGGTCACATTTGTGTTGCATGGCTAGGCATATAAGAGCCCTAGTGGTCATTAGCCTAATATACACCTAGGCCATTGGTCAGTAACTCACACAAATAATCAAGAACCAGAGGCATATAGGCCTGAAAGGGATTTTGTTCTTTGACCAGCACCAGGAAGAAAATATTTTTCAATTGCACATATAAGATTTTCTAGTAGCAGGTTCTCTCACCTCCTTTAGTACCTGTTATATGTCCTCAGAAGATAAAAAGTCCCCAAAAGGTAAAAAAGATTCTATCATCATCCAGGCAGTTAGCTGAATATAGTTTCTAGATTGGCGTATATCAAATTCCCCCAGTCCTGTATGATTAAATCTGGTTTGTGGAGAAGCTTGTGGTAATTGTCCTCGGCCAAATTTAAAGAAGGGAGAACCACTGTAGCCTTGGCCAAAAGACAGTCACCACCACAATTTTGGAGAGTCCTTTTGGATCTTTATAAGAACCCTGGATCTCAGCGGATAGGGTGTAAAAGCATAAATGAACATATCCTTCACTGAGAATGAGAAAGCATCCATCTTTCTGGCTTGTTTGCAAGGAATCCTGGAGTAGAATTGATTTAGTTATTTTTTATGATGGGAGGCAAACAGATCTACTTGAGGTGTTCCTCATAGCTGGATCAATTCCTGGAAGACTCCAGGATGAAGTTTCCATTTGTGGGGTCTGTTCTGGTCCTCCTGAGCTTGTCTGTTACCATGCTTTGCTCTCACAGAATGCATGAAGCTTGAAGAGTCAAACTGAGTTGAGATGCTACCTCTCAGGCTGTCATAAAAAGTCTGCAAAGGAGGTAACTCCCTGTTTGTTTATGTACCACATAACTGTAGTGTTGTCCATGTACACTTGCAGAGGTCTTGGGGAGCATTGATGATTTAAGGCCCTCTAGGCATTAATAACTGTCAACATCTCTCTGTGATATTTATTTGCTTCTGTCTGTCTACAGGATCCCACAGATTTTGTGGTTTTATCATCTTTGAAACCGCTCCCTATACCATGTCTGAAGCATCTGTGGTGAGTTAATAGATGGGGTTGGAAGGGAGAAAGGAAGACTTGGACTGGAAGCTATCTGGCCCACCCACCTTCCAGTCTCCCTCTTTAGAAAGCCCAGAACTCAGACTGGAAATGACAAAGGGTGTAAATGCTTAGTCTAGACTGATCAGAGCTACCATTGCATTTTTCTCAAGTGCAGTCAGGCTAGGGGAAGCATGCAAACCATCAATACCATGTACCCAAGAATGCTGAGAAACTCAGTTGCAGATTCATGGTTTTGACTGTAGAAACTCATGAAAAACTAGTGAAATAAGACTGCTTTGTCTGGAGGAGGAAAAGCACTTTCCACAACAGAGTCTGGCAGACATCCCAAGAAAATCATTTCTGTGAGAAGACGTCTGAAAATTTATTTGAAAACCTAGATTGATTAGAAGTTTTTGAACAGTCTCTAAAGACTTTTGACAGCTGAAAAAGACTTTGCAAAGATAATACAGTTCTCCAGATATATGAAAAAATGTGACTAACCTGAAGTGTGCAGTAAGCAATGACTGGAGTTAGTCATTTTGTGAATACCCTTGGCACTGTGGGCAGTCAAATAGGTAAAACAGAGAACTGATAATGTAACCCAGATACAGCAAATCTTAAGAAATGTCTGAAATGCTCTGCAATGTAGATGAGACAATGGGCATCTTTTAGGTCCAGCTTTACCTTAAAAGCTAGAGAGAAAGAGAGAAAGAGATAATCAGAGTTAGAAGAATAGAAGATAACATGTTGAACTTCAGAATCAAGACAAAAAGGTTTAGAAAAGAAAGATTAATTACAGGCCTCTGTGATCTTTCTGTTTTGGAAGTTAGAAAAATTATTGAGTTGGAGCAAAGGGTTAACAGGGTTTGAATCCCCAGCCTTCATTTGCCTACTGTGTGACATTAAGCAAGTCACTTAACCAGACAGTGCTTGCCGGCAACCAAGAATTTGGGCTAGGCTTCTCAAGGATCCTCAGGACTGCAATCCTAGTAGCTACCTATGGACTTATGAATATAAAGCTTTGCCTAGGAAATTGGGGGGGGGGTCATAAGTTCTACATGCCACAGAGACATAACAGATTGCATGATGGGAGGAAATAGAAAAACAAGAAGGAATCCCTTGGAAAGGGGGGGAGGTGATTTACATTGCCAAGTGTACCCCACTGGATTACCTTCAGAACCCAGCTGTAAAAGACAAGCTGATGCCACAAGAGGAGCTGAAGTCTCAGAGATATGGAAAGGTTGCCAGGGTGGGAGAGGGGAAGAGTCTGAACAGGTGTATAGTTATGCTGTCTGGTAGGACTGCCCTTAATTATTGCAGGCCTTCGTCTCTTTTAAAACCCCTTTTGCCGACTCCTTGCTGTTTAGATTGCTTACTGGAGAAGGGAGCTAAGGAGAAGGGGAGATTATTATTTGCTCTGAAACAGTAGGGTTAAAAATCTGAGACACTTCTTAAATCAGTTTTCCCCTTTCATCACACCTTTTAAGCTTCTCAGCTGTAGAAAGGCCTAGCAGAACCTGTTTATCCAAAAGGGAATTAAAAAAAATCTCAGATTTAACATTATCAACAACATTTTGAGAATGAAGACTAGCAAATCTCTTCAAAACTGATACTGAAGCTGCAGCTCTGTACGAAGAATGAGCAACATCATAAGCACACTTTAAAACATGCTTAGTCATATGAGAAACAGCTGTCACAGAAGTATTTCATGAATTCTTTACCACAGAAAAAGGAAGGTTAGCCATTAACTTCTACATATTCTCAAAATATAATTATAAAAACTTTAACATATGAGCCTGACAGTTAAAATTCTGAAAATGTAAGTACTACAAAATACATTTTCCTTAACCTATCCACTGCTTTCCCATTCTTGTTAGGGGGAATGGGGTTAGTAGTTGTAACCTGCTTAGCAAAAGCAGATTTGGATAGAGAAATAACTGTTGCATCTGCTTTAGAATTAGAAAACAGGTACTTGTGTGCCTGGAATACTTTGTATAACTTGTCAGACTTCCTTGTGGCAAGAGGCTGACTATCAGGTAGGGAGGAAGTTGTAAGAAAAAACATTTTCTAAGGCAGTGTAGCTTTAAGCTTCTCTAAGTCTAATAAATCATAATACATTTTGTGCCTCAACCTTCATTCGCATCCCACTGAAAAAAATCTTTCATCTTAGGCACATTGTCAAAAAAAATCTCTTTAGCAGGGATATTTGATTAAATACTTTCCTCAGAATCACAAAACTCCAACTGAGAAGAACTTCCTAAAGTACAACCATCCACCTGCAATGTCTGCACTTCTGATGGAAATTCCCTATCCGGAAGGGAAGGAACTCTTTTCCTTTCCTTGCCTGAAAAATAAGATGACAATGACAAAACATTAAGTTCCCATGACAAATCCCAGTTAGTCTGACCTGTCCATAGAAATGGGAGACAGAAAGTTTTTTGTCACTAACCACACTCTCCCTAACAACAGACTGACTCATATTAGGCACACTGGCCCAGCTTCCACATGCCCTTTCTGGGCAAGTGAAGATCCTTCACCCACCCTTTCCCCCTGACACCAACAAAAGTGAGCTCACTTGCCTACAAAGGATATGTATCCCTACAACCATAGACAATGTGGCTATCCTCCAGTCTTTGGTGGCTGAAAAAGCTACACCAAGAGAACTGGGGAAAATGTGCTATCTGAGGAACAAGAAATAGCCACAGCAGAATCACCCACCAATGATTAAGGAAGTATAGCTGTCAGTCCGACAGCTGAAGGCTCCTTTGAAATTTATTTTCTTTTTGTGTGCAAGGGAAGATATTATTGTGGAGAATGGAGGTTTCTTCGTAGATAAGCTGAGGAAGAGACACTGAAAGTAGGAAACAGTGCCTGGACAAGGTGATAATTTATGAGGTGGTTCTAAAGTAAGTAAACCATAGGCAGTCCTCCACAAGCACAGTGTGCTGCCCACAACACAGAAAAGTTAACAATATAAATAAAATTTCTGTCAAAAATAAAATATGTTCACACACAAAGTTCACACAAGCATTTACATAGCATCTCCTTTAGAAATGCAGTGGCAGTTTGTACACATACAGTTTCCTAGCTAAGCACAATCATTTTCACAGAAAAAACACATTCTGTTCATAAAATAAAAGTTAGTGGAAGGCTTTCCTCAACAGGGATATAACTGCCCAACTTTTAAAGATCGCTAGCTGACTGTTAGTTTTATGGGACCCACTGAAGGAGCTGTCTCTTTGGAAACAACAAAGCTGTGCTCCCTTTTTCACCCCAGCTGTCCTTTTATGGAGATCTGTTCAAGCTTCTGACATCTGGAACACATAGAAGGTGCCTGTAGCTTCTGGAAACCGAACAGTTTCAGTGGGGTGGCACCCATATAGCTTAGGCTATTGCAATAGCAATCTATGTTTTAACATCAGCCTTTTCAAGCACTGGCCCCTGCTGCACTTTGTAATTTGTATACATACAAACAGTGTGAAGGTTATATTATTCTCAGGACTCTTCAACTGCTTTCTACAGTCATCCTTTCAGCAATGTTACAGTTCTATCTAAATGAATTCTGATATTGTTTTAACAGTTGTTATTTTTTTTATCTATGTTAGCAGTATGTACCTAACCAGGAACATCCAGCAATTGGAACATCTACATAGGTTCCTCGCTAAAATAATACAGGGTGTAAACAACATGTCCTGTTCAGACTACCTGAAAGCCTTATCGCTGTATTCTGTCTCCATGCCTGGCATACATACAAAGCATCTTCAGACCCAGCTCTGATGGACCTACTTCATATCCACAAAACAAGCAGCACAAGAATAACCTGTTCTAAAGACTTAAACCTTACCTGTGATGTAAATAGGGCCTGCTGAAAAGACAGGTATGTATCCCAGAGACTACCCCGTCTCTGTAACAGGCTCCCCATCCATGTGAAGCAGAGTTCCTCCCTAACCCCATTCAAGTGTAACTTGAACAACTGGATGGGGAACTAGAAATTCACCCTTGGTTGGGCATCTGTGTCTCGAATGCACACAGACAGCCTGTAAATGGTTTATTCCCTCAAAGCTTCTGCTTGTAAATGTTTCTCCTCCCAAGCCCCAGCTTACACTACCAAGGGTACCAGAATTTGTCAGAGATTTGGGATTCATGGTTAGGCTTAAAAGGCTCAGTGCTCATTAGCCTAGTATTGACCTATGAACTTATGAAGAGACGTAGTCCTTAAAGTTCTACTTTCTGCTTCAATCCCTGCAACAGTCTTTGTCTGAAACATCTGTTACATGGAGACAAAAAACAAAATAAGGGTTATGTCTGTGCTTTCCTTCTGCAGATATGTGCTTTCTAAGCAAAGAGACAAAACAACTCAACTGCAGTTCTGCTATGATAGATGGGATACTTTTATTTATTTTTATTTTACATTTGTTTACCGGGATGGTCCGACTGGACACAGGTCCATTTTCAGCGGAGGCCTGGGGAGAAAAGCTCCACAATGAGATAAAAAGTACACGATATGACAAATAAAAAAAATCAGAATATGCTAATAAGCAACAACAAGAGAATATATATATATATATATATATATATATATATATATATATATATATATACAGACTGAGATAATCTAAGTTAACATAGTTCAACTAGTATTGAACAACAAGAGATAACTATACAGTAATAAACATACATAAGGTAGCTAAACACGAACTACTAATACAATTTCATTCAGCAGTAAAATGTTTCCTAAAACTGTAGCAGATACTACATTGTGTTATAGGAAGTCAGGTATATAGAGTGGTAAGACAGAGCAATTATGTAATGCATGGGCATAACCATGTATTTATTAAGTGTGATTTGAGTGAGTTTTTGAACTGAGCAGTAGTAGAGGCAGAAATCAGAGCAGAAGGGAGGTTATTTCATATTCTGGCTATGTTGTGAGAGAACAGTGCTTTAGCTTTTCCCTTATCATAAAAACTTTTTTGCACACTGTTTCAACTGCTATTACCTGACATGGTCTTTAAATTATGTTCAACAGCTTGACTTCCCTTTGTGCTCAACAGTTTTACTTTCCCATGTGTCCTACAACCTGATAACTTTTGGTCATTACAATCCTGTGCTCAGTGCCCTGAATATCATTCTCCCATGGAGTCCACCCAATGTGACACACAACATGATAGCAGAGAGCCATTTGGCTGTTAATAAGAATATTTTCTGTGCCACTCTAACACTGTAAAACCTTTAAACAGCCTTGTGGACATGCAGACATGAAAGTTTGCCGGAGTTATGAAGCTGTCTTTTGAAGATGAACATAATAATAATGTGACTGGACACTAATGATTAGCTGACTCCATTCCCTGATAAAGGTCAACAGGCAGGAGCATCACCATAGCAAATGACTGCTGTTGGAATGCAACCTATAGTAAAGCATGGTGGAGGAAAGTGAACAGCTGAGCTGCTAACTACACAGAAGCTCTTAGACATTATAGCACTTGAACACCAGGGCAGCTATACAACAGAGTAAAATCAGAGAGGGAGAATCCAAAAACTGATTACCAGAGGCATAGCTACGATAGGTGAAGGGGGGAGCCATGCTGGGCTCAAAGTGTTAGAGGGTGTGATTGGGTCTTCAGTGCATTACTGACATTTATCAATGCTCTTTGCGTTGCTTTGCCTTTTTTTTTTTTTGCTTCTCATGGAAAGGAACATGGATAGAGAAGAATGGACCAGTCTGGCTTGGTCCAATTAGGAGTATTAGTCTGGGAACGGACCTTATTTAGTTACTTTTTTTGCTCCTCAGCAGTTGAAGAGCAGAGGCCCATACTGGGGATTAGTACCAGGTGCTAGATAAGCCTGCTATGGGTCTGCTATTTTCTGAAGTCTACTGGTATTATGCAGAGAAGGCAGTGAATGGATGGCAGTATTGGTGCTGTGTGTCCAGAGGCATGTCAGATTACAGAAGAATGTTAATTACTTTTGTCACAGTTGACAGGGAGGAACTGAAGGAGGCTACAGAATACCATGTTCCATATATAATATGTGTGTGTGAATGAATTTGCCAATATGCCAAAAGAGACAGCTGTCACCAGCATGGGCACTTCCTCCATTCTGTGCCAGCACTTTACCAGTAGTGCAGAGGTGTTACAATGTGTCTGCAGCAGATTGTACATCATTGTAGGCACAAGACTGCATCTGTAGAATGGCCATTGTTTTCACACTGGCAGCTGTCAAATTGAAAGATGTCCCTTTAAACATTGGCACCTTCATTCTGCGGAAATTTAACGAGGAAGATGATCCCAATAGCTTACTACTACTATTATAGATGCTGGGCCATCTGCATAACCTGGAGGCATCTACTAGATGGCTAATAGAGGAGACATTTCCCACCAACACCAGTGTTTTCAGCAGATGTATCTATTGAGTGCTGTGAGACCTGTTAATATTTGCTGCTACTATGTGTTTTAATTTCACAAAAGAAGCAGGTTATTAGCAGTGTACTATGCAATTACAGAAGCCTGATGAAGAACATTGACTCATATTGTGTCCAAAGTTTATAATTTTGGATTATGAGAAGGCAGCCATGGTTCCCGAGTGCTACTAGCATGGTAATACAAGGTGTGCAGCTGACTCTTCCTCCTTTGTCAGATCATTTGAAGGCACTTACAAATCCTAGAATAGCAGAAGTAATTGTCCATGTTTTTTGAGTACCAAATGGAGCTAAAAGAACTTATGGCACTGGTTATCATGCACCCAGACATGTATAGGGGAGTTCAGTGAGCTACTGACCAAGATGCCCTGTCTCAGCACCCTTCTTTGAATTGAAATAGAAACAGTTATAAACATACCTTTTTGTAATAAACCAGACAAAAAGAATCCTGTGTCAAGCTGCACAAAAAGTTTATTTCTTCAAATTACAGCATATATGCAGGTAGGTCAGAAAACTGAGTCTAGCCTCAATGAATAATAATAATAATAATAATAATAATAATAATCATAATAATAATAATAATCATAATAATAATAACAACCACAACAGCAATCATGCATGCTTTATACTTTTAACTCATCTTGATAAGAAGGAAGGAAATGCATATGTAATTTGCACATAAGGATTACATGTCACCATCTCCAAGGCCAAATAGCTACCAGCCTCCTACAGAGTTGAGCAACTCCTAGGGTCTCTTGTTTTCAAACTACTTCAACCAGGTATCTTTCCACCTCCTGCAGCCAAACTCCATAATTTAACCACCCCATACAACCTCCACAACATCTCCCAATTAAGTCCCTCACACCAGACACCTAAAATTAAACTGCACTGTACTGACCATTCCTTCTCCACTCGTGCACTCAGATTTTGCCAATCCATCCTCCATTACATTAAATAAGTTTCTGCACCTTCAGAGCTCATCTCAAAAGACACCTTAATCATAAATCTGACTGCAAGTACTTTTCCACTGGACACATAACCTAACTCTCTCCTCACCTGCATCACTTCTACTTTGATCCTCTGTTCTCAGCTGCTGCTTTCCTCTCATATTTACTACAAAAAATAATTTACATTTGATTTTTTACCTGCTAATATTATTTATATATTGTATCAATTAAATATGGGATTATCAACCTTATGTGATTACTCTGTTTGTGAATTTGATCTATTTTCTTTTGTTTGTGAATCTCTTCACCTGGGCTGTGCCTGCAAATTATCTACAGTGATCAGTGTACTACCCAGGTAAAAAAACTAATATAAAAATAAACAAATACATGTGCATATTGGCAAAATGAAATGCAGTGCTTGCATTCTGTTCTGCCTTAGTAGAGAAAATTGTTGTTGGGTAGTGATGGTTCCATTCCTATTTTAAACATAAAATAACAATTTTATGTAAAAACAGGTCTCAGAAGAAGCTGATCCCCCTCCTGCTGATACCCAGAGAGGGGCAGAAGTTTGAAGTCCAACTGCAGCTACACTGTAATAAAATAAAAATGGTAAGAAATGTTGCTGACATGCCAGTTCCATAAGGAAGAATGACTAGTAGTGGGAAATGGGAATGCCATAGATATTTTTTTTTTCTATTTTTGGGAGTTTACTCATTGCTGGTAAGGGGTGGTGCTTATATTTTAATCATTGTGTCCACATTGCACATTATACAGACAAAGTCAAACACTGGTCATGCTAGACAATGCTAATATTTCATGAATATAGTTGTATTCATGAAATATTAGCTTTGTGCAAGTGTCCGACATTTGATTTTGCCTGTATATGCTTCATATCTGTAAGGGTCTGAGCAGCATCAGCAGTAGAGTATCTGGAAGCATCTACATCCCAACCTCACATCATCACAATGCTAAGTATGATGACGTAGGTCAATTAAAACATGCAGTCAGTCACTCTAAAGAATGGGATTTTGCAAACAATATGTTTTTGAATCTCCTGCATGTGGATTGTCTTTTTTTTAAATTAAAGCTTCCATCAGTAAATGTGCAAAGTCATCACATGAGCATCAGCTTGGCCATGTAAGCCATTTTCACTGCACATGATCTTTAACAAATCATATTAAACAAAAATAATACTTTTTACATATAAACACCTGCCTGCTACCTAACTCAACATATTTCAATACACATACTCAAAACCATCCATACTGTCCCTATTCCACGTATGTATGTATATACATCGTAATTTTTTTTGTCCTTGAACAAACTGGCATATATAAGCAAGTTCACTTTAATTTATTTGAGAACATATTCAGCTGTATCAGTGGAAAAGTATGAGGAAAACATTTGAATCACATACGATATTCATGTATTCCATCGTTTATCAACTTATTCCCTTAAGTGTCAGCAAAGTCATTAACCAAGCACAGAATCTGAGTTCACCTTACAGTTTAAACTTGTTTTGCAGTTTGGTGAATGATATACAAGACATAAATTTCCACAGGAGAATGGTTGGAAGTTATTGCAGGCTTGGAAAGTCCTGATGTTTTGGTATCTGAATCTTGGAGAAGGGAAGGCTAGCACCTATATAGCCCGTGATGTGTGTGATACATTCATGATATATTATTGTTAGATTTTCCATATACTGAGAATAGTGTGGAGACAAGGCACATATGCCTCTGAGGTCTACTAATTTATTCCATCACTGGAATGCTGGAGCTATTAGGAATGGTCCATGCTCATGTAGTCACAGAGACATGATTCATGTGTAATGAGATCACTCCATTAATTCTGGGGTTTTGTTCCTATCATGCCTTCAAATCCCTTGGAAATGGTGGTGTCTCAGTGTTTGTCACAAATTTTATTCCCTCCAAAGTGATAACTCATGACCCCCCCCCCCCACCCCGTGAGTTCATCAAATTCGAACTCGCAATAAGTAAGTCAGAATTTCAACTTAAAGCTTGTTACCAATCCTCTTCAAAGGCACTACAAGATCATGAACACTTCCTTGCATTCCTTGAAAATATCCCTATAACAGATGGTTCTTTAATCCTTGATGACTTCAACTACATTTCTGCAGACTGGAGTACTTATACTTCTAACACTGGGTATGCACATCATTTCTTGGATTGGGTTAATGAGAAGTCCCTAGATGAAATCATCAAAAATCCCAACAGAGGTGGTAACATTCTGGACCCAGTTCTCATCAGTTTGGATACAGCTTGTTCTGTGTCCTTGGTTATCCCCTCATTAATTAAAATCAGATCACAAATAAGTTACCTTTAGCCATAGAATATCACCCCCTGGTAACCAACACTCCCATCTTCAGAGACTTCAGAAAAGCAAACCTTTTACAACCGTACAACAAAATCTCAAACTTCACCCATGCTAACCTCACAGTGGATATGGGATATGAAGCCACCTATGCCAAAGATCTTTATCCTCATTCACAAAAAGGCATTTATAGGGCAGTCCCCACCAGGACCAAGTACAGCAGCAAAACTCAACAAATCGCCCTGGTGGTCAGTTGATATTAATAAATCAAGCAATAGAAGGAAGAAACTGCTTAGATTAGTTTGTAAGGCCAGAACTTCCCATCACGAAGACAATATGAAATGCCTCACCAAGAAACTGAAGGCAGCTATAAAGACCAGAAAAGCATCCCATGAATATAGGCTAGCTTTTGAGGCTAAGGATAATTATAAGTCCTTGTTTGCTATGTTATAAAACTAAGGAATAATTCACATCACTGCTCCAAATTTGTCTCAGATGTCTCGTCCCATTCCAATCCTAAAGATATTGCCAACATAATAGCAAATAAATGTGTTGCTACTTTCTCCTTTGAAACTATCAGTCACCCTGAGTCACTTCTTCCCACCTACTATCTCAAAGGATCATATCCTACCTTAAATGACTACTGCACCAAAAACAAAAATAAACAGGACCAATAAATAGTGTCAAGCAGGCGCTTGCTGATCTCCTCCTTAAGTTGTTCAACCTAAACCTTGCCACAGGATATGTTCCCAAGTTATGGCTGTGATGATGCCCCTCTATAGAGGTGGTTCCACAACTGACACAGGTAACTACAGATCCATTAGATTTTCTAGAGCTGTCTGTAAAGCCATTGACTGCATCATTATTGACCTCAAAAACCAGGACAATAAAAATGTAATCATACTCAATCTGTAATAATTTGGATTGGTTTAGGGCAGGTCATGCCTGCTAAATCTTGTGAGCTTCTTTGAATATGTCACAATATTCATGCTGCCTACTCGGATCTAGAAAAGGTGTTTGATGCCATACCACATTATGGTATTAGTAATAAGCTAATGGCCTTAAACATCAATTCCTAAGTGGGAAGCTGGATTCTAAACTGTCTCAAGGATACAACACATGTTGTCAGGGGTCACTGATGCCTTCTCAGTTAGTGAAAAGGTAACAAGTGGCATCTGTAAAAGTTCCATACCAGGCTCCCTTATTTTTGGCATTTATTTTTGTGACCTAAACACTGACGGCAAGGATCTCTGTCTGAGAAAGTCCATGAAGATTGTAAGTTGGGTGTGGTTGTTAAATCAATCAACGATACTAATACCCTTCATATGGACCTAACACATATTAAACTCTTGATGCACCAAAAAAAAAAAGATCAAACTAAATGCTAAGAAATGCAGTACCATCTCTTTTGGAAAATAACAAATTCCAAATACATACAGTATACACAGGATCCCATGCTCCAGTGAATCAGTGATCATGGACTTGGGCACCTGGGTTGATGACTCTGTCTCTTTATCTTTCCTTCAATCATCAAGTAGCAAATGTAGTCAAAAAATCCTTCTATATCTCATAATTAATCATAAAGGGCATTTCATCTAAAACAAAGGAAATTATTGTTCCCTTGTACTCTGTCCTGGTTTCACCCATTATAGAATATAATGCACCCTTTGGCATGTATCTCAATAGACATATAAAAAACACGAAAAACTGCAGAGTCTCCTAACAAAAAAGATCTCAAGACATAAAAATATTACTTATCATGAAGATCTAGAATCTCTTTCCCTGTATTCTGTACCATATAGGCTCTTGAGGGGAGACCTGCACCTTGCTTTCTGTGCTTTTACTGGCCCTATTATCCAAGACCCCCCTTTTCTCAATATATCAAATAACATAGCCAGCACTAGAACAAAAACTTTCAATTTTTGTCGGGTATTAAACAAAACTAA
Organism: Protopterus annectens; assembly: GCF_019279795.1. Classification (NCBI taxonomy): domain Eukaryota; kingdom Metazoa; phylum Chordata; order Ceratodontiformes; family Protopteridae; genus Protopterus; species Protopterus annectens. The sequence goes on from NC_056730.1 coordinate 1,110,140,118, forward strand.
ATAGAAAGAGAGGTTCACTACCCAACATCTCTTGCTCTGGGATAAACTATTCTTGCATGTCAAACAATGTGACTTAATATTAGCCTTCAAACATAACTCAGAGAAATGGATGGCTGCCCTAAAATGCACTCCAGGATGTGCAGGTGTTATCCTCCTTGAAAGGTTTGTTCAAGCCTGAGGGTGGTTATTGGTGAAGCACGTACAGTCTGTTGTTGAAGCCTTGTATTTCCTATGATTCCTATGGAACAGAAGGACCAGGATTATTCTGACATACAGAGAGAGGCTATCATTCAAGGAAGCTGCATTGTGTAGGGTGAATGTAGTGGAAAATTCACAATGAGACCCTTCATACAACTATGTATACCACCCTTTAATACCTGTGTACTATTGTATACAATCTATCTGTGTAGTATGCTTGCTTGGTTCTCTGGCTCTGCATATACAAATTAATCATTTTATGTTCTGTTTTGCACCTTCCACATGTTTGAGCATCTTGCATTATGCTATGGTCTCCTGGAGTTCTTGAGTGTTCAGCAAAGTTGTTGGTACATATATTCAAGGTAATCTGTCTATCAGTGCAGTTTTTGATGTTATAGTTGGTGTACAAGTCTGATAATTCCAGTGCTGGTTCATGTGTGTTGACCCTATATATCCTTCAGCCTTGCTTTGTTCCTTGCAGTGGTGTGGTCTTCAGAGTGTGGTGGTCCACCTTTTCAACCTGATAACCCTCTGGCTGGACACACAGGTGGTCTTTGTGTATCTCTTTTTTATCTGATTTGCCCCATGGATGACCATGTAGATGGTCTTCATATGTCCCTATACTTTACTGTGCTTCTCACTAACTCCAACTAACAACAGCACCATCCCATGAATTGCACTTTCATTACTGTTCTTGTCCATTGTTGCATACAACATGTACCCTGCACACATTATTCCCCAATTTCATTTTTTCCCTTTGAAATTCTTCACTTATAGCTCTTTCTGTCCTTTACTTCTTACTATTTCCAGGTCACAGGAATATCCTACTCCAAAGTACAGAGGTTTTACAGCATTAACCTCTCTAGTATGGTGCTCCTAGGTGCAGAGTTCTTAAATAATCCTCCTCTTTAGTGTAGTGCTCATAGGAGCAGAGCTTTTACATGTTCTGTCTTTTAAGCGTAGAGTCCTTGCAACTTCACTATCTTTAGAGCAGGGCACATAGAGTCTATTAACTGGTGTTCCAGACAACTTAGGTTGAAACTTACCCACCTCTTCTAGTAGCACTATGTTAGCCTTGGGAAACAAAAGTAACAACCAGAGTTATATTCACATCAAGCTAGACTCTATTAGCATGTTGGGACTGTGTCAGGTTCACTGATGATGGCTGGTAGTAAACAGGGGTATAGATTCCCTTCATAAGCACCTGTTGCATGAACAACTACACAGGGACACATGAGTTGATAAGTAAGCAACCATACCATTTAGTAAGTTCCGAGCATCACACCATGTAGTTCATAGCGGGTAAAGCGAGCCTGGATAAATACAACAATACAGAAGAAAAGATCAAAATCCAGCTCAAGTAACTCCACTAAAACTTGTAAAAATACATGTTTAATAAACACAAGCTTTCACACCTATAAGTGCTTCCTTAGATGTTTAAAATATGTATAAAAGTAAGAACCTATATAAAGGTATTCAGAACCAATCACATGTTACAGACAGTCCAATGAAATACAATCAATTAAAATGCTTAATGAGAACAAATCAGCTTTTAAAATGCCTTAATTTCAACAACAGCTTTGAAGATACAGTTTCATTTAAACAGGGTACTTATCTGCCCCATGTCTTAGAATATATTTATATTCAGCTTTTTCAGTTAAAGCTACTATATCACTTCCTCTTTGGTTTTACTTAATTACTTGCAGAACAGCAAAACAAAATTGATGATGTTTACCCTTGTCAGTAATATGTTTGCTAAGTGCATTCCAAGTACACCTTCTTTTCTTTTAATATCTGACTGATGCTGACATCTGATAGATGACTGATATCCTGTCTTTAAACATTCCTTTGGTCTTGCCTATGTAAAAGGCAGGACAAATGTCACATATAGCTAGATAGATCACATTAACAGTATCAGTCAATGAAAATCATGAAGGAAGTGTTACTTTTCATAGCTGGATGCACAGAAGATGTTATCTTAGATATATATACTTGCAAAAGGAACATTTGTAACAAGGATAAGTTCCTTTTCTTTGAGTATATCTATCATCTATGCTATTTCTTTATTCCTTATAACACAGCAGCTGTTTAAGTGACTGCTATCCCTTAACCTGAAACTTTGAACATCCAGCAAAATTCTCCCTTTAATAAGGATATTCAAAATAATGTGGCAATGATTCTTAAAAGTACTTTTTATTTGTTTGGACAATTTATTATAAGTCAGAATGAAACTCATATTACTATCCTGGTTCTCACCATCACTCCTTGGTGTAGGGGTGAATTCTCTAAACAATGAACCATCACCTGCTGTTCTCCTATTGATCACTATTTGCTTTGTTAAGACTACTTTTGATGGATAAAGACATACCCAGTAATTAATCACAGTTTAGTTCATCATCATCATCATCATCATTGGATCTCGCCCCAAACGAATTAAGCTGAAGCACAATCTCTGCCATAATGCATGAGTGAATTACACATTAGAGCAGTCTCAGTTCAGAGAATCTGCAACACTTCCTGTCTTAAATTCTCTTACTGGAGATGCTGTTAATTAAACAAACTGTGACAAAATACTCCAGTTCTGTACAAGTGGCTTCTATTCCTTCTTAGGAGACCATTTTGGTTTAGACATAGTATGAACACGCCAACAACAGCTTCCTCTTGCTGTAATAAGTTGTTGAAAACTCTGATTTGTAAAAATAAATGGCAAGGACACGACACATTCTTTTTTCAGCTAATAGCACTGCATAAATTTGATCAGTAAGGTAGCTAAGTTAGACTGTTATTTTTATTAAGGTTAAACATGTTAAAACCTTAACTGCATTATCATCTGATAGATGTAGGAAACTTGTGGCTTGAACTTCTATACTCTTTCTAGACAGTCTCTAAGCAATGCTGCAAAGGTAAAACTTTTGCATCAACTGCTTCCAAGTTTCTGCCAAGCTACCCCGAAGAACCATTGATGCTGGTGGTGTCATTCAAATTATGGCATATGGAGCTCATCCATGACTAACCTTTAACCACTGTTAAACTAAAAGTCCTGTACATTCCCTAAATACATCAGAATTGTGGTTATTGTATCTGACGTTTGGCTTTTAAAGAACCAAATGTGAGCTATGGTGACTGCTTCTTTTCAATATGTTTTGTTGTGCAAGAACTATATAATGGACCATTTTATCAATCAGATTTGCTATGGTTTGAATCAATTTTTGTGTTTATTACAATGCTGGTTTAATCATAAAATGAGAACTGCTGCTTCTGGCATTTGTCTGGCAACTACAGTATAAAAAACAATGGTGGACTTTTGGCAAGTTGCTTTTTGTTTGATTTGAATGTTTGTTTAAAAAGAAGATGCTCCTGGAAAAAAAATTTTTGCAGCATTTATGTAGTTTTTAAATGCACAGGCTCTCAGAATGATGTATGGCAAAGGATGGTGACATTACATTGACTGAACAATGAAACTGCAAAACTAAACAAAATGATAACACAGTAGTGACTTTTATTATCATGCTGTGAGACCACATTTTGAGGTGAATAAGGGTTTTGGTTCTTCTTGTATGTGCTCACAGAATAAACACTACACAGGTACACAGGAGTTGATAAGTAAGTAACCATACCATTTACAAAAACAGCAGCAAGGTTATATCTTTGATGTTAAAGGGCATAAAGCCTTCTTGAATTTGGATAAGCTGAAAAGCTGAACAACATTAAAAAATATTAAAACAAATACAATGGAATTAAAGTGGATTCATTTAGAATTCATTGTCAGATGGTGACTTCAAAGCAAACATTAGTTGCAGGAAGTAAAAGTAACTCAATGGCTCAGGTTAGATGAAATGGGGGCTATATCTTGGATGGTCCATGATCATTCACCTGTGATCAACCAACAACTGGGTCAGTCTCTTTTATCCATAACCTGCCTTAGCACACTCTCAGTATAGATATGTATTGACTCTGCACACCTCACATATCCAATTACTAGTGAATAAAAATAACACCAGTAGTCACAATTGTGCATTTCAGTTTGATTTTCTCAAACACACACTAGGTCTGCTAAACTAGGTAAATACATGTTAAAATCTGATTAGCTGACAGCTAGATTCAGTCAGTTTCTAGACTGTTTCCTTGTCCACCAGTTGTATCCACTTTTTGGTTGTGTACACCTCAGATGTCTGACTGTGATCAAATGAATGAATAACTATATACATAATGGCCAAAATAATGCATTTTAGCTCATTTTTGTCAGGTGCATGTACTGTAACCCCTCACATATGCCTATGAATTATAGCAACTTTAATGACTGTGCACAACTTAGATGTCTGATTTTGATGAAATGAAAGAAACGATAGATATAAAATGGTCACATTAATGCATTTCAGCTCATGGCCATCTGATACATACAGTGAAACCCATTACAACTACCTGAAAACAAACATGCGTGCACACACACACACACACACACACACACACACACACACACACACACACACACACACACACACACACACACACACACACAGATATTCCTAGCAGTTACAACTACTTGACCATGCACACCTAAGATGCCTGATTGTGATGAAAAAGTTCATAATTAATGGTCACAGTAATATATTTCAGCTCATTGCTGTAAGACTCTGATGGTGCAACCTATTAAAACTGCACATGCACACAAATGCATACACCCACTCTCTTGCTCTCTCTCTCTTACACACACACATAGGTACACATGTTGCCAGAAATTATAACTACTTTATTAACTGTTTACACCTTAGATATCTGACTGAGATCAAATAAATAAATAAATGTATAAGTAATGGCCAGTGTAATGGACTGGATGCAGTAAATGTTAAATAATTTTCCAGCAGCAGATTCTGTAGGAGGATTCATCTTAGATGCTGAAGTAATGGCTGACTCAGAACATATAGCTCAAGTTGGAAACAAGTCATCAGCCATGGAGGTGGGGGTGGAAGACAAAGGGATCATTATCAGATATATTCCTCAGAAACTACTATGGTGTAACTCTCATTATGATGAGAACTTCAGAGGCAATTGGGTTTTGCAGTAGTTCATGCATGCCTATGTCAAGTGACATTACCTTTCTTGCTTTACTGTGTAGAAGATATGTTCTGTCTATACAAATACTATCACAAAAATTCACTTAGACCTTGACGTGCAATTCCAAGCCCAAACTGACTAACCAGAACTGAAAGCCTTGTGTTTTGCTTTAATTGCTTTTAAATTGACTTGAGACTCCTCCTAGCAGCTTTTGGTGGTGCCTTTGCTAACTTAAATATAATGAAACAACAGCATGCAGCTGTCTCTTGTCTCAAAAAATTATGAGGATATTAGTGTAAGATGTGCCTTGGCTGGACATCAAAAAAACATCCAGATACTTGTGAACAGGCCCCTGTCATTGTATAGTGTTCAAAAGCTTGTTTCATAGTCTGAACCAATCTCCCTGCTTATCCATTAATTGATATGTGATATGGAATAGATATAATGTTCTGTATACCATTGATTGTAAGGAATTATTCAGATTCATGAGAAACAAACTTCAGTTTGTTGTCATTCACTCATTGCTCATCAAGCTACACTGGCCGACTATTTCTGGAAGTTGTGAATATCATGACCCAACTTCTGTTCATCTAATACCATAAAGAACATGTTTCCTTCAAAGAAACCCACAGAATCAAGGTGGATATGCTGCAAAAGATGTTTATGTCAGATCTACAGATGCAGAAGGAGGATTCGAGACATATTTTTCACAATCGTGACTTCATAGATAATTACTAGGCAATCAGTCTGTATGCCAAACAAGTTCTTGCCTACTCCTGGTCTTCTCCCTGAACAAACCATTATAAAAATAAGTTATCTTTTTATGCAAATCAGTCCATGGTGTTAGAAGTGTAGCTGCTCTTACATTTGTCTCAATGGCAGTGGAATGTCTCACATGCCAGAAAACCACTTGAGTGGAAAACAGCTCTCATCTTCTTGCAATGTGAGTTTCGACTTCAACTAAAAATCTGAGAATTTTGTATTGAGTTCTCACATAATAACACATCCCAGACTGATGTGGAGTTGTACAAGTGGCTTGCATTTTTTGAATCATATTGATGGGAAGGTTTTCAACATGAGCAAAGTAGATTTTTATTCTGATTTGGACTGAAATGGTGACCATAACTGGCATTCTTAATAAGCCATGTGCATTTTGTTTGAGTGGATTTCTGGTGATTATATTATTATGTATATGCAGATAGGACTATATACTATTTTCCACAGCTATATTCTGCATGAAACTAGACAGGGAGTACCTACATACAGCCTAAAAACTGATGTCATAGGGTGATAATCTGTAAGGAGTTTAAACTTATATTAAGCTGTAGATATTAATGGGATTTCCAAATTTGAAAAATGAACACCACTACGTCTTGTTCTGTGGGTAGTTCCTTTCTGCTTCTGGTAAAGTTTGTGATGCAAAAGATGTGGGTCTGTATTCATCTGATGGCATAATGTGAAACACAGCTTGCACTTTGTACCAATGCATATTAAAGAAAGAGTAGGGGGATATCCCCAGGTTCTTGGACATTTTTGGTCTCCACCTGAAAATATATTATACTTAATGGAACTAACTTGGTCAACAAAAGTAAAGAGATACAAACAAAGCTGCAATGGAAGAGAAGGATCAAAATGTAGTAGAATCTATGCATTTATCAGAACAGTCTTAGCTTTGTGAAATACAGCACTTCAGTTTTCTGACCACTCCAAGCATTTCTTACTGCTAACATATCCAGCTGGAAGTCAGAAATTGTCACAACTTGGGGAACAAAACACTAATAATGATTAAACAACCACTAAAACAACAAAGCTGGCTCAGATTTTGAGAAGTAGGAGTCTCCACAATAGCCTTTACCCAAGAAGGCACTTTAAAGAATCTGGTGGCATCACTGATGTAAACCAAGATAGCTGAAAGAAGGCTTAAAAAGTTTACAGTTATCTTTGTAGGTACATAAGCCGAATTATTCTCTCTCTGAATCTGAGAAGCTATGTTCCAATTAGTTAGATGATCTTCCTTATTCTTTTTCATGACCACAGTACCCCAAAGGTGGCATTATATTCAGGACAAATCATTAAGATTTTGTCTGGCAGTTAGCACAGAGGATTGTGGCTATGGGTTGTTAACATGCGGCTTCCTGTATCCCAGACTAATTCCTTCAGCATCCATTCACCTACTGTGTGACTCTTTAAAAGTCAAGTAACTAGACGGGACTCTGGGTCAGTTAGAAACTGAGCTGGTTTCCTTGGCTGCATGCCTAGTAACTACCTAGGAACCCAAAACCTGTGCAAAGTGATGTCAAAAAAGACAAGTAACAATACTGATAAATACTCTTGTATTATACAGTGGTCAGTAATTCTTGTAACTTTACATCAACAAGCATCTGTGTGACGTCATAGCACTGACTACACTCATGATGCATTACATGCATACATGCATGTGTGCCTGGAGTTGTACTAAGTTCTATATTGTAAACTGCATACGTTCCTTTTTCTTGTGCTTGTCAAAAATATAATACATAGGTTCATAGATAGGTATGTAATAGGCTAGCTGCCATTGCAGGCCATTACAAGCCCAGACAATTTCTCTTTGTGTGCTAGAATTAACCTAACCCATCTGGTTAGAGACTGGCCTTACCCATGCCATGGTCAATAATTGCATATTACTCCTAATGAAATAACTAGGATCATAGCATAGATAATTTGAGGGGACCCATTCATGGGATAAAGCATTCAGGAGCTGCGTCTGTCCATTAGTAGTACAGAGGACAGTCTAGATTGCTAAATTGTCTGTTTCCCATCCATAGATCCAAGATGCACTTGAATATGGACAGGGATAAACTTTGTTTTATGTGGCAAGAGGGTCTATTCCAACAGTAGTAGTCTTTGTGACAGATACCTGTCCCTCCAAACTGTTCTGTTGATGTTGCAGAAGAGGTGTAGATCCCTAGACTGAGTATTTCTGATGCCATCTGACTTGCTGACGTGCAGTAAATCCATCAGTATTGGGTCAGAGGATGCCTTGTATGCCAGACACAGGTCTCTTCTTAGCAGTCTGTAGGATACCGAGTATAGTGTCAGGGCTATGAGTCGGTTCATGTAGGACATGTTGTTTAGACATTGTATCCTTTTAGTAAGGTGTATCCGTGGGAATTCCATTTGTTGTATTTGTCCAGACAGATACATGCTAAAGTGGGCATTATACTCAAGGATTGGCCTAATGAAGGCTGAGTAAAGGGGGGCACTGACATCCATAGATCTAGACACAATCCTTTTGTTTATAGGCTGTGCAATACAGAAGGACTTTCTTACAACAATGGACACATGTTGGTCAAAAGTTAGGTCCCTGTGCACATAAGTTCCCAAATCCCAAACAACTAGCTCAACTTTTAGGGATGTATTGTCAATGTGGTAGTTCCCTGAGGTAAATGACTTTCCAAAGGAAGCAAGAATGCATTTTTTTGGCATTTAGCTTCAGTCCATGACTTCATTACCAGTTATTATTTTGGGTCAAACCTTCCTGCAGGATGGCTAAGTCATGTGGGGATGCAATGACTGTGCCTAACTTGTACTCATCTACAAATGTAGTCATCAAAACCCATTTAGTTTTAGCTTTTTCTTCAGAAAAGTAGATGCCAAACAGGAGAGATCCCCGTACAGAACCCTGGGCAGCTCTACTCATGACTGGTCTCTTTGTAGAGATAATTTTTCCTACATTGATTTCCTGCATCCTGTGTATGAGCCAGCTGGCATTCCAGTGGGTGATATGAGGTTTGTTCACAGTTTATTTAATTTTTCTACTATGTTTGAGTGTGAAATTGAGTGAAAAGCTTTGGCCAAGTCAAGGTATACCATTTTGTACCACTTTGTCTTCATCCGTTGGCTTGGCAACCTTTTCAAAAAATTCCACCAGGTTGAGTAAGCATGACTTGCTCTTGATGGGTCTAGTGTTTGAAGGTTCTCTATGTCTTGAATGATTAAGGTTTGCATATGAGGCTGGTCAAACATATGGGCCTGTGATTGCCTGGGTCTGTGGCAGGTCCTCCTTTATGCAGGGGAATTACTGCAACTGTTCTCCATTCACTTGGTACAAAACCTGTATGGAGTTTGAGATTAAATAGTGTTATTAGGGGTGTGGTGAAATCGTGCTTCAAGATATTTAAGATGCGTCCAGGGATGTTGTCAGGACCCATCAATGCAGAATTTTTAGTATTTTTAGCTTTTGATAGCTTTTGATAGCACTTTTAGGACTTGATGTTGTGTAATAGCTTGAGGTGAGCCAGTTTCACATATATCTTGAGGGACAGATGGGGCTGAGAGAGGGGTAAAGTTAGAACTAAATTTCTTGGCCAGTAGGCTCACTATATCTTCAGCTTCAGTATAATTTTTCACAATCAAATCCACGCATTGCTGCATTGTGCCTTTGAGATTATGAGCATAACTAAAAAGGCTTTGTAACTGTCTTTGGCTTGGGTGGCTATTTTAGCTTCAAATTGGGTATTGGTGGATTTTATTAAGCTTCTGAGTTGTTTGTTTTAATTGCATATGAGGACATTTTTGCTGTTCCTGCAACAATGTGTACCTTTCCTTCCATATGTGGGTGAGACTGCAGTCCCTTTCATTGTATGGATTCATATTTTTGACAATTATATGCTGGTCACTAACACTGTTGAGCTGTCAGAATCCAGAGAATGGGCCTTTCATATTCATTACCTGAGAGAAGAGGTTTTCACAAATTTTGTATACTTTGCTGTTATGTACATAATACATATATATATATATATATATATATATATATATATATATATATATATACATATATATATATATATATATATATATATATATACTGTATATATACACACACACACACACACACACACACACACACACACACACACACACACACACACACACACACACACACACACACACACAGATATAAATATATATATGGATTTACTTACCTTTATTAAATGGTTCTTCTATGGACATGAATAATGTAGACACCAAATGATTGACATTGTTCACATTGACATGCTACTAGATGTGCGCCCAGCATCTATAATGACATAAGAAAAAAAAATTTAAAAATAATTTTTTTGCAGGGGTCAAGCCCCCCAGAATCCTCTAATGTTAGGGCCTGTGCTTCCAACATCTCCTGCTAATTATATATTATTTTTTTTACTCAAATGATGAAATAACATATTAATTTAATACATTCATAACATTCAATAACTATTTACAGTTCTTGTTATGTTGGGAACTATATTCTCTAACTTCTCACATTCATTTGTACTTATTTTATCTTTATGATGCTCTGCATAATGATAATTAAAAGCCTCCAGAATGTCCCCTATGTCCAAGACTTTTTTACTATCAATGTTATTAATTTTTGATTGTATCTTAACTTACATAGATAGGTCATGAATATGCTTAGGAGAGGTAGAATAAGAATTTAATTTCAGTTTTTCCATAGCCAAATTAGTTTTATTGGATAATATTTCATTGTATTTCTTATTTGCTTCGTCTATTTTCTTCTTATTATCTGTAGCAATTAAGTTTTTATTAGATTTAAGAGATAATATTTGATTTTGGAGTTGCTGCAACTCTGGGTCCCATTCTTTAATTTTATTTTTGTACCAGCTAATGGTTTTACCATATAGATAGGCCTTAAGAGAGAATCCCAAACCATAATTGTGTTTGCTTCAGGTTTATAATTAATCTCTAAGAAAATCTGTAGTTCAGAAGTTATCCAAGATTTAAAGTCTTTAATTTTTGTGATATATGAAAGAATCCTTGAAATAATAACTAATTGATTGAATTCCAAGTGTATTGTTAACAACAAGGAATTATGATCTGAAAAGGGACAAGGTTGTATTGAAAAATTCAAGATTTTAGAATAAAGATCTTGTGAGATATGAATGTTATCATTCTAGTTTGGGTACCATGTATATAGACCTGGTGTGAGAATAGTAAAGAATTTGGTCCCAAAGCATTAAACGTATCTTTTAATTTAAACATTTCTGTCCATTTTTTAACTGTTTGGCTGAGGACAATAATCTAAGAGATTTCCTATTGGTAGTTTCTGTAATATCTGTGATGCAATTGAAATCTCCTCCTAATATAATATTACTTTTAGAAGTAGTTGTAATAAAGTCTAAGTGTTTCTTAGCTAGTCCAACCTCCATACCTGTGAACTAGTATAAATTAACCAGGGTCCAAATTCTATTATTAAACTTAAGTATAACTAAGGCCATGAGTCCATCATTATCTACATTTTTGTAAATGATTTGGGGATTTAAGAAAGTCTTTTTCCATAAAATCGTTACTCCTCTGGTCTTATTTTTATAAGAAGATTGAGCAAGTATTGTGGATTCCCTAGGGTCCCACATAAATGTGTCATTTTACTCAGGTCACTCCAAGGCAAGTACAAATATGACTCAGTCATTGTCCATGCTGGTGTGAATGACCTGAGACGTACCTCCCTGGACTACATGAAAAGAGACATAGAGGAGCTCTCTGAGCATGTAGCCCAGGCCGGTATGACCCTGACCTTGAGTAGCATCTTACCCTCACCAAGAATGATGCCACAATATGAAGACAAGATGATCAATTTCAACAATTGGCTTAAGTATTGGTGTCATTCAAAGGGGATCCAATGCCTGTCAGCCTGGGATGACATGCTCGACAAGCCACGATGCTTCGCTAGGACGGCTTGCACCTGTCACCCCTGGGCTTTCGGATATTGGCAAAGGCTCTTGCTATCCCCATAGTGCCTTTTCTAGGCAAGGCTCAAAAGACAAACCCACCTCCATAGGTATCACAAGGGATAAGAAACTAAGAGTAATGCTACTCAATGCCAGAAGTCTAAACCTCAAGATGCACGCACTCAAAACTCTCCTTAGCATGGAGAATATCGATATCTGTGCAGTAACAGAAACCTGGTTCAAGGCTCCCGAGAGCACCCCAGTACTACCAGGTTATACCTCATACCATGCTTTTCGGTCCTAAAACTTGGACCGAACCACAAAAGGAGGGGGAGTATCAATATTCGTCAAAGATACCCACACCTTCAGGTTGGTGACACAGCACGAAGCATCAAAGACTATCCATGTGCAACTAACAGTGTGTAAAACTGCCTTCCAGTTTATAGCCTGCTACAGACCACCCTCCCAAACCCAGGAACCCCACTCGGCTTTCCTGAGAACACTGGAAAATATGAAGGTCTCTCCAAACACCATTATATTGGGCGACTTCAACTACCCAAACATAGACTGGGAGCATTACTCTAGCTCCAACACCCTAGCCCAAAGGTTCCTAGAATTTATAAACTCAAATGCTATGGAACAACTTGTTACCACTCCCACAAGAGGGAAAACATACTGGACCTGATCATCACCAACATGGGGACTCTATGCTCCAGACCAGAAGTGTATCCCTCATTGGTAAGATCAGACCATAAACTAATCTCACTGGATATTCACATCCCGACTCCACCCCCTGCCCTGAAAACCACAGTGAAAAACTTCTCTAATGCAAATTTCACACTCCTCAAAACCGAGGTGGAATCCTTCAAAGCCCCCGGGCCTGTGCAAAATATGGCCCAGACCGCAGAATCCTTTATAAATGCATTCTATGAACACCTTCAGGAATGCATGGATCATGCAATCCCAAATAAAACCAAGTCCCAATCCTCCAAAGGCAGACGTCCTGTCTGGTGGACCCCAGCCATAAACAAACTATACAACAGAAGGAGGAAGCTACTACATGATAGAGCAAAATCCCAAAAAGGGAAGGCATCTCTGATCAGTATTAGCAAAAATCTACGGGCACTCATAAAATCGTCTAAGTCCAGCTTCGAGAGAAAAATTGCACAGGACACTAAGGATAATCACAAGGCTTTCTTTAGTTATGTTAGGAACCTGGGTGGGAATTCCCAGATATGCTCAGAATTAGTCCAAAATGACAAAAATACACCGAACCCACAGACATTGCCAACATCCTAGCTGACAGGTTCAGCGCAAACCCCCCCCCCCACCAAAAGGGCAAATATCTATCCCAGCAGAGTGCTGCCCCCCTGACATCTCAGATGCTCAGGTAAGAGCTGCCCTCTCCAAAGCAAAAAACATAGCATCAATGGGACCAGACGGTGCCCCGGGCTGCGTCCTACATGAACTCCAAGAAGAGCTAAACCCAAACATAAAACTACTGTTCAATCTCAGTCTTACTACAGGATATGTACCCAAAGAGTGGCGTACAGCAACAGTGGTCCCTCTCCACAAAGGTGGTGCCTCAACGGATCCTGGAAACTATTGCCCCATAAGCCTAACTAGCTTGGTCTGCAAAGCTATGGAAAGGATCATCATGGACCTCATAAATAAAGATATTGGGGACCTACAGACACTGGATCCTACCCAGTTTGGCTTTGTTAAGGGCAGATCCTGCCTCTTAAACCTGGTTGATTTCTTTAAAACAGTCACTAAGGCCATTGACGAGGGGAAGGTGGTCCACACAGCCTACCTGGACCTCGCAAAAGCCTTCGATACAATACCCCACTCGGGCATTATAGATAAGCTCACCAGCTTAAATATAAACCCCTATGTCACTAGATGGGTTGCAAACTGGCTCAAGGACAGAACCCACATGGTTAGAATTGCTGGAGCCATGTCAGACTCCAAACCAGTTACAAGTGGCGTCCCACAAGACTCAGTCCTGGGACCTCTCTTGTTCGGTATATATTTCTTGGAGGTACAGGCCAACACGGAAGGACTGTGGCTGACCAAGTTTGCAGATGACTGCAAACTGGGCGCCATAATTGACAGTCCAGCCGACACAAGCATCCTCCAAAAGGGCTTCATAGAAACAGACAACTGGTGCCAGAGCCATGGCCTCAAGCTAAACGCCAAAAAGTGTATAGTCATCCCCTTTGGCAAAAACAAAGTGCCCACAAATTACCACATAGGTGGTAATCCATTAAGTACAGAAGAAGTAATTAGGGATCTGGGGACCCAAGTTGATAGCAATCTCTCATTTGACAACCACGTGGCCAAAGTGATTAGAAAAACATTTTATATAGCCCACCTAATCATGAAGGGATTCACATCTAGATCAGGGGAGGTCATCGTGCCTCTTTACTCATCCCTCATCAGGCCCATAATTGAGTACAATGCCCCTTTTGGGATGTACCTTACCAGACACCTGCAGCAACTGGAAAGACCCCAAAAGTACCTCACCAAGAGGATCAAAGGGCTCAAACAGATGCCATATTCTGCCCGGTTAAAGAAACTCCAGCTCTACTCAGTGGCATACCGACTGCTCAGAGGCGATCTGTGCCTGACGTATAAATCCATGTCCAACCCGGAATTAATGGACATGCTGCACCTCAGAAAATCCAAATCCCATCGAGCTACGCGCTTGAGAGACTTGAACCTCTGCACTGAAATAAATAGGACATGCTGGAGGGACAGATTCATAACCCAGAGGCTCCCTTCACTCTGGAATAAAATCCCAGTCCAGGTTAGGCAGAGTCCCTCATTGACTCTCTTCAAGAGGAAACTTGATGAGTGGATGGGAGATCGTAGGTTTACCCCGGATATCACTTCTGTGTCACTGTTAGACAGAGGCACAGTATACTAACCTCGAAAAAGGGCATAGCAAAATTATTTTAAAATGGGTGGCGAAAGCCAAACACACTCTGGCTAGGCTTATAAATGCCCAAGGGCAGATAGCCTAGTATGAACCTATGAACCTATGAACCTATTTATTTTAAAGTGTGTCTCTTGGAGAAAAACTACTTAAGCCTTGTTTAGTCTAAAATACCTTAGTAGGGTGACTCTCTTATATGGGTTGTTTAAGTCATTAGTATTTAAGGATATCAAAGTTAAATCCATATCAGAATTCTTTAAAGATAAATAATAAAGGAACTTGTATTAATAGAATCCTGTATACATAATACTCTTCCTGAATAGACAATAGAAAATCAGTTGTTGTATTTCTATTTATTTCAATCCAAATAACTTTCCCCATGAAAGATAAAAGTAAAACAATTGTGTCAGGCATTTCAAAACCAGAAAAACAGTTAAATAACAAAAAAAAAAAAAAAAATAGCATATTTCACTTTGATATAAACCTTAATACACCCTATACATGTAAAGAGAGGCATTCCTAGTCTAGCAAACAAAACTAAATCTGCTAGACTACCTATCCCAATCCTCAACCTTTGTTGGTTCGAGCCCATGAAAACAAAGTATAAAAATGGAGAATATATTATAAATTAAGAGAAAAATAGTAGTGATAAACAACTAATCAGATGTTAATTACAGTTAGGTTTTAGAGATGAGTTACATACACTATTATTAGAAACATTAAACATGTATACACTAATTATTCACTAAGGAAGCAAGAGACATATTAGGATATATATATAATTTGAATTTAGTGCTTAATAGACTAAGGAAACATAAGCTTTATTAACAATCTAAATGATTACCCAAAATACCTAAGCATGTCATTTGTATTAGTTCTAATAAAAACTTCAAAATGGCAGAACAAATCAAAGAATCCTTTAGTATTTGTATTTAATTGTCCCCTGAAATCTTATCATGACAAACTCCCACTAAATAAAATCTTCACGAGAATTGGGTGTTAGCACACAGTGAGTGTGTATCATTCCCAAAAGATGTTAACATAGATTTTTAGAAATATTCCATAAGACATATTTGTCCTTAATTAACTCCTAAACTTTTGGAATAGCAGATGTTTAAATAACTGACTAAAATCAATATTATACAATGACCCCCATTAATATTCCAATCAGCGTGCCCATTGTAAATCAGATATATACTAATGGAAAAAGGTCCAGTCGCCTGGACTTTTTCCATTAGTATAAGTTTTTTTTTTTTGTTAGACAGCAATGGAGAACAGAAGAGCTCCATTGCTGTAATCTCGCTATGTTAAACAGGTTTAACATAGCGAGACAACTTTAAAAAAAGCAACTGAGAAAGGAAGATCTCCATTGCTTTTTTAAAGCTTTCTCGCTATGTTAAACTCTTTTAACATAGCGAGACACCTTTTAAAAAGCAACAGAGATCTTCCTTTCTCAGTTGCTTCCACACACAGCTCTGATGTACTGCGTAAGCATACCCATGCGCGGTACATCAGAACTGCCACAGAATACCGGACAGCTGCGGAAGGGCAGCACGGGCACATTATACAATGTCATTATTTAAGAAAAGTATTTTTTTTCTTAAATAATGTTATTGTATAATAGCAATAATCTACTTCAGGGTGTGAGTAATGCTGAATTTACCCACGGTTGTCTTTTTTTGGCCACTCGGGCTTCACCCTCATGACCAAATCACACCAACCGTGGGTAAATCCAGCATTACCCACAACCAGGCATGGGTTATTGCTTAAATAATTAACTGGCATCAGTTAAAATGACAAAAATTAGTAAAAAACATTATTCATATAAAACTTACTATGGATAACAGGTCTTAAGAGTTAATGACTCAAAGACAAAATTAAGATAGAGATAGCTGTAAATATCTACCATAGTAATAGGGTAATACTGAAACTCATAACTTTGTTGTGTTATCACAAGTCATAGATATTATTGAGCTCTTTTCCTGTCACAAAGTGCTAATAAACTAAAAAACATGACTTTATAATAAATGAAAACATGACATCTGAAATATGAATAATATCTAGGATACAATAAGGAAGTCAACATATTAAATGCAAAGTAATTATAGTTCAATCAAAATTATTCATACATATATTTGCTAGGATTTAGTATGGTGCTTGAGTATCCTTACAGTTATTACCATTAGTCATAAGCATTTCCTGTAAATGTATAAGCCTATACTAAACACTTGCTAACTGCATAGGAAAGTTATTTATAAAGATCTATTTATAAAAAAACTCCAGTATATTCACTAGAAATAGTGGCTATAATTAAATGTTTACAAGAAAAAAAATAACATTTCTGTATATATTTGATCACAAAATATAGTCACTATTATAAAAGGGAACCATGAATATGTTTGCAGACAGTGTAACTCATGTTGTTGTTGTTTGTCTTTCAGCTTTTTCCCGGTAAGGGGTCGCCACAGCGGAACTCCGGTCCGCTAATGATTGGCAGTAGATTTTTACGAAACTCCGAAGTACCAGCTCGACGCCCAACCTTCAATGAAGGCACGCCCATTTACGCACGCATGTCTTTTGAATGCTACCTAACCACGGGGAGGACATGCAGACTCCACACAGAAGGCACTCCCAAGCCAAGCCGAGAATCGAATGGGAGAACCTCTTGCTGTGAGGTAACAATGCTACCGCCATACCACCGTGGCATAATTCTTGTAAAAGAAGCCTACTATGCTATATTAACCAATGAGAGACTTGACATTCACAATTAGGCTTCCATATACACATTAGATGTAATGTAATCTGATCTGCATGCATAGAATGCATGATGTCACAAGCTAAGTAAGAAAGCTTCACTTCTTAAATTTCAAACTGACATTTTCCCGCCCAGCACGCTACACAGTACAGTTTCCTGCCCTCACTTTAACTGTATCATAAAGTCTGCTTATTTACAGTAACAAATGCAGAGTTTAACTGTCAGATACTTCCAAACAGTAAAATAACATTCAATGCCAATGAGAGAGAAAACAGTAACTTTAACATTAAACTCTACAGGAAACATAACTTGTAACCATTTAAAACCCTTGTGCCATAAAACATACACACATATAACTGTCAGAGAGACCCAATTTATGTCAAAAGCCGGTAAACAGCTTTTTGTTCACACAGGTACTAATATATATTCTGAAACAATCAGAAGTTATAAATATTAAAGAAACTAGTTAATATATACTAAATCATAGATACGCCCTGTTATCCCATGTATCCAAAACAGTTTTGATAAATTAATCTAAGCAGTGACTATGCCTGTGTAATAACTCAGAAGAACATTTAGCAGGGCAAAGGGCTATATATTATTTGAAATAAAGCATGTCATCTTAAGGTCATAAAAGCAAAGATAGCTTACTGTTCAATTATATCACTCAATAAACCAGTAATATTATACCAATATACAAAAAGCATAAACAGTTATTTAATTTGTATGTGAGCAAAAAAAGTATAGAAATGAAAAAGCAAAAAGAAAAAGAAAATCAATAAGAAAAATATTGTCATGACATACCTTACTTGAAAATTTAGCAAGTATAAAACAAATTAAAGTCCAGTTACAGTAGATGCTTTGAGAGATTTAGTGGGAACAGCAATCTTTGACTCAGTTTTTTGTTTTTTTCTTTTTAACATCAGTCCAAGAAGATTTAAGCAATAACCCATGCCTGGGTGTGGGTAATGCTGGATTTACTCACGGTTGGTGTGATTTGGTCACGAGGGCGAAGCCCGAGTGGCCAAACAAAGAGAACCGTGGGTAAATCCAGCATTACCCACACCCAGAAGTGGGTTATTGCTATTATACAATGACATTATTTAAGAAAAAAAATACTTACTTTTCTTAAATAATGGCATTGTATAATGCCTCCGTGCTGCCCTTTCGCAGCTGTCCAGTATTCTGCGGCAGTTCTAATGTACTGCGCATGTGTATGGTTATGCAGTACATCAGAGCTGTGTGTGGAAGCCATGGAGAAAGGAAGCTTTCCGTTGCTTTTTAAAAGGTGTCTCATTATGTTAAAAGAGTTTAACATAGCAAGATATCTTAAAAAAAAGCAACGGAGATCTTCCTTTCTCAGTTGCTTTTTTTAAAGCTGTCTCGCTATGTTAAGTTTAACATAGCGAGACAGCTTTAAAAAAAGCAATGGAGAAAGGAAGATCTCTGTTGCTTTTTTTTAAGATATCTCACTATTTTAAACTCATTTAACATAGCGAGATAACAGCAACGGAGCTCTTCCATTCTCCATTGCTGTCCAAAACACACACACACATAAAAAAGACTTATACTAATGGAAAAAGTCCGGGTGACCAGACCTTTTTCCATTAGTATAAGTCTGATTTACAACGGGCAGACTGACCAATGCGTGTTTTGGAATATTAATGGGGGGGGGTCGTTGTATAATTACTTATTATATATTCTAACTCCTAGATTGCCCAACTCTCATGAAAAGGGCAAATTCCCTAACCCTGGGAATCGTCTGTTCTGCTACTTTTGTTGACAGGTGTTGACCATCTGTTTATCTGACCAAATTGTGTCATCTACAGATGTCAACAAAAGTGCCATTCAACAAAAGTAATGCCTTCCATATATACATGTATGTATGCATATATCTTGGCAACAGCGAATATGATAGTTGAATGATTAAAAAGGGTAGGGAAATGGTGAATCATAGGAGCAGTACACAGTAGCCTTTAGAGAACTGATGTTACATACAGATATAGAGATCTTCCCAGACAAAATAATTTTGGACTTGCTGGTACAAGAAATAACTTCATCTCAGATAAGGGAAAGACTCCTTCTAACACTTGAACCTGCTTTTACTACTGTGACCCAGAACAGACTGAATCAGCATTGGTAGCAGCCAAAACACTCACTGAAGGGACTGTGGATGTAATACAGGTTGTAAGTCCTGCACAGAAGTGGGATAAGCCATGCTCATAGACTAAGAGTGATACAAATCAACAGAGCAAGCATAAGTAGAGCTCCAAAACGGTGCCTATAGATAAAAACTTGTTTCAAATGTATTAATGCAAAATGCAACAAAATAACTGAGATAATGTGCAACAGATGCATGGTGCCATAAGCTCATGGAAAAACAACATTTTGCAAAGGTATGCCCTTATTTATCTTCCTGACATGTTATGAAGTACTTACTCGTGATGTAACTGTAGTGAATATGTATAATTCAAATGTAGTGATCACAGACAAAATTATGCATACTGCATCAGTTACTCCTATTTCTTAAAATAGGTCCTATTTGCTTTATGTCTAGATAACTCATGGTTTAAAGCATCAGAAAGTACCCCAGCAGTGCAAGGTTTCAGTGCCTTCTACTCTTTTAGACCAGTAGCTGCACAGACAAGGGCTAAAGGTGGATGTGCCTCAATATGCATTGATAGCAAGCATACTTCTAGGGTGATCAGCCAGGATGATGTGCTGAAGTTCCTCCACGTGCAGATCACCATAGATACAATCCCGTATCATATGCTAATCAGCTATAAGTCACCCTTCATGTCCTAAGAAGCTTACAATGAATACTTGGACCTACAGGAGACATTTACCACCCAACCTAACACTGCTCACAGGAGACTTTAATTACTTCTCTATAGACAACAGGCACAGAGATTCCTGGACCTCATAAATAGAAACACCCTTGACCTTCACAGTAGTAAAAGTGAATACGCCCACTAGATGCTCCAACATACTGGACCTTGTGCTCACAAATATGGAAGAACACTGCACCCTCCCACAATGTCTTGTTCTCCCTGGTATGATCCGGTCATAAAGCTGTCTCCTTTGAAATCAAAATCAACTCTATAATCCCATTAAAACCAGTAACAGTAAGGCAAATTACTGTTTATTGAGTGATGGTTTGTCAAAATTCAATGCTCCACCAAACCCCAAGAACACAGTAGCTTATGCTGAATTGCTGTAAGAAACTCAGCACAATCATGTCAATGGCCACATTAGAGGCTGCTATACCTACCAGATGTAAGACAGAACTAGCCCCAGAAACAAACTGCCTTAGTGGCATCCCAAATTAAACAAGATATACAACAAAAGGGAAAAAAATCATGGCAAAAATCAAGAAGAGTAATTCCCATAAAGATAAAATTCTCCCATCAAAGTAAATAGATAACTAAGAAGGGTAATTAGGTCAAGCAAAGCCAATTTTGAGGTTGCAAAAGCCTCCCCGGTGAAAGATAACCATAAGGCCTTCTTCAGCTATGTCAGAAATCTTAAGGCAATGTGCCGAACTAGTGGTTAATGCTGCCACATTCACTGAGCCTGATGATACAGTGAACCTGTTACCAGACAAATTCAGTTTCAACTTTACCCCACCCACCCCAACTATCCCCCCCAAAATACCCTTAAGCATAACCTCTCCAGCTATAACTAGGGAGCGTGTACTGGCTGCACTCACTAAAGCCATGACCACTGATTCAATGGGCCCTAATAACATCCCAGGATGCCCCCTGAACAGTCTAAAATATGACTTATCAGGACCCCTGGAGTCATTATGTAACTATTGTCATAAAACATGCTTTGTGCCACATGAATGGAGGACTGTGACAGTCATCCCCCTTCATAGTGGAGGACCTAAAACAGATTCTGGGAACTAAAGACACATTAGCCTGACTAGTCTTGTCTGCAAAGCTATGGAAATAATTATCATGGAAATTATCAACAAGGAAATAGGAGACCTACAGACACTGGATCCATCCCAGTTTGGCTTTGTCAAAAGAAATTCATGTTTACTGAATCTGATGGACTACTTTGAAAAGGTCACTAAGGCAATGGATAAGGGGAAAACTGTACATACTGCCTACCTAGATCTGGCTAAAGCATTTGATACAATACCCCACCCAGGCACTGTCAACAAACTTATGGAACTAGGCATAACCCCCTTTATAACATGCTGGGTTACTAGCTGACTCACTGATAGGACCCAGGAGGTTAGACTTGGTGAAACCACTACCACAAAGAGGCTGGTCATGATTGGAGTCCCTCAGGGCTCTGTGGTATGCCCACTCTTCTTTGGCATCTACTTTTTCGACATCAAAGCCAGTGTCAAAGGCCTCTGCCTAACCAAGTTCAAAGATGATTGCAAACTGGAAGCAGCCTTTGAATCCCCCCAAGATGACAACACCCTTCAGGAAGGTCTAACACAAACAAATGCCTGGTGGCAAAGCCATGGCTTAAAACTCAATACCAAGGAATGCATTATAATATCTTTTTGGAAGCTAGCCACCTCAGGTTACTACATCCTCAATAAAATACTCTTAAAAGTTGATTCATTAGTCTGGGATATGGAAACTCGTGTAGATGGTAACCTAGCCTCTGACCAACATGTTTCCAAGGTATAAAATAAAAAACATGGTCCCAAGCCAACATGGCTATATGTAAAAAATACTTTTTATTCAAAAACAAACCAGAATAAGCACTTTCTGGATTTACAAATCACTTCATCAGACTACAACTCAATTATACACAAACCTATTTAATCCCTTGGTTAACCAATCAACTTGAACTCTTTCTTATTCAGCCAATGACTTGATTCATACATATTCGCAAAAGCACGTAGTCTGGTTTGTTTTGAATAAAAAAGTATTTTTTACATATAGCTGTGTTGGCTCAGCACCATGTTTTTTGTTTTATAACTCATTGTATGTACTAGGAGCCAAACCTTTATCTGGTCACCTACTTTTTCTTTTACTTGTAATTCGTCTTTGTAATTCAGGACCAAAATATGGCAGAAGAATGTGATGTTGAATTGGACTACAATCTTGTTGCAATTAATGCACTGCAGGTGCAGACAGATCGATTAAATAGGATCCTTAATATGGATGTGAATCCTCTCTTTGATAAGTCAGATTGTATGCATGGACAAGATGCTAGCATGAATGAGGATATATACGTACAGTTTCGGAACCAATATAGAGTGTTGGAGAATAAGCTCTATAAGTTTAAGCACCTGCAATGGCTGAGATTCCATCTGGAGGCATCACTACACTATAAAATAGTTCTGAGGGGTCTGAGGATTTTCAATATGCCTACCTACGGTGAGACTTTTCCTGATTTTCTTAAAAGATGGCAGCCACTTAATCTCAGACTAAGCTATGACTACATGAACTTGCTTATTGATTTTTTCATCCCTCAAGAAAAGGAGTTACAAAAGGAGTTGAGGGATTTACAGACTGAAGTTTACACTAACTTTCCAGCAGAGGTCATAGGTGACAAACTGGACTCGCTATACTAGAGTATTATAAATTATGAAAAAAGGCCGCAAGCCTCTAAGGTTAAGAAACTACAAAGAGATATGAATGACTTTCAGAATGGGACATTTTTTTCTTGGCCGAGGGAACAAGTAATGACATTGGATAACGTTAATGTGACTGGGACCGCATCTCAACCAATAAATGCCCCAGCAGCTGTGATTGAAATTTCTTCACAACCAATAAGTGTTCCTGCAGTCGAGTGGAAAGTAACCATGCCCCCCAGTTCAGTTATGATGCACGTTCCAGTTCAAGTAGAGACAGTTGGGATGCCTGAAGTGAGAGTTCATACTGGGGCTATGTCATCTAATTTATTAGAGGAAAACACAACACCAGTGATTTCTAGAGCTCATTTTTTCAGCTAGTGCTGGAAAATGCGGCTCCAGGAACTTCCACTGCCCCTTTTACATTGATGAATCCCCTACCGATCAAAGAGAGGTCGAGGAGCAGAGGAAGAAAAGCACGAGTTCAGCATTTGCAAAGTGTGGAAAATGTTCAAGGAACAATGAAAACATGGAGCAGACACTAAAATGTTTGGCAGTTAACCTTTCTTCTATTACATGAACGCCAGCCCAAATATCCCTGCTGAGTAAAGGACTCTCCTTTATCCCAGCACAGAAATCTGACATGTAGACATTTTGAAAGACTTGAGACATTTTGGTAGGACTGTTTCCTTGAAAACTATGTTTCCCCAAGCTGCCATAGATACTGAAGTTTTTTTTGAAACCAAGTACCTTCATCCCAAAATCTCATCCAATGATAGAGACCTTTATTTCGGTATGTGAGAAACAAATTAGAGAAGTATTTGAAAAAGATAGACTGTCAGCCTTTCATAATTTGAATATAGATGAATATGATGCATTACGTGAATTGAAAGGTATGAATTCTGTTGAAATTAGACCAGCAGATAAGGGTGGAGGGATTATAATAATGGATAAGGTAGTTTATATAGAACAAATTATGAAATTGTTGAATGACAATACCACATACCTATGAATTTCAAAGCAGCTAGTTAAAGGAGTGATAGATAAAGTGTCATTCCTGGTTTTTGACATGCTAATGACGAATATGATATCGGAGAGTTTGTTTAGATACTTTAACACTGAATGTCCATTAGTTGCTGTTATATACAGGCTTCTCAAAATACATAAGGATCCACTGTGCACACCAATGAGACCAATAGTTTCTAGTAAAGGGTGGGCAACAGAATCACTGTCTATTTTTGTAGAAGAGAATTTACATCCAGTAGTAAAAGCCTGTGAAACAGTCCTGAGAGATACAAAGTCTTTTTTACAAAAATTATATGTTAAAGTCTCAGCATTAAAAGGAAGATATTTTTGTGACCCTTGACATTGAATCCCTTTTTACGGTAATTCCAAATGAATGGGGAATTGAAAGTATAAGGAAATTCCTGAGTATGAGACATGTTTTTACCAATGATAAAATGAATTTAATATGTACCTTATTAGAAATAATTTTGGAAAATAATGTTTTTATGTTTAGGGAATATTTTTTTTCTCCAGAAAGTTGGCTTTAGCACAATGAGAGATGACTCAATTACTTCAAGGTAATGAATTTAGTAAGTATATATTATGGTATATGCGGTTTGTAGATGACATGTTTCTTTTGTGGAATGGTTCGTCACAACTGAGCAAGTTCATTGACTATTTACATACAACTACACCTTTTTTGAGATTTACTTATAAATATTCCTTTAAACAAATAGATTTTTTGGATGTCATAGTAAATACGTCAGATTTAGGGAGTGTAGAGACTAGTCCCTAGGAAACCTAGTAGGAAAAACAGTCTGCTACACAAAAATAGTATGCACCCGAGACACGTTACCAGGAACGTCATGAAAGGACAATTTCTTAGAATTGTGAGATTGCATAATAACGAAATACAACTAAGTGAAACCATTACATATTTAAAAGAGGAATTCCTTAGCTGAGGATATTCAGAGAAAGAGAAAGATGCATGTATTAAACATTTGCAGAGAGAAAGATATAGGAAAGGTAGACTGTATTTTTCTGAAAAGATCCCACATAATAATGATCAATATAGTTCAAATAGACATAACACTCTTAGAGTTCCTTTCTCATATGCAAGTGACATAAATATTTTCTGCGACATCATTAAAAGGAATTGGAACATCCTTGCAGCTATAGATGAAGTCAAGGGTGTTACTGATGAGAGATCTCAGTTTTCATTCAAGAATAATAAGTTCCTGAAAAGACATTTATGTTATAAGTCACAGGGATTTGGAAAAAATAAATGAATCACGGAGGTTAGGTACTTACGCATGTAGAGGATGTACAGCTTGTAGATTCAGAGGATGTACAGCGTGTAGATACGTGTATACTGGAGCTAGTTTCATGCATCCACAACTAAAATTTAAGACAGAAGTAGAATTCTATGCAGATTGCAAAACAAGAAATGTGGTATATTTTAGTTTTTGCCAGACTTGTAATGTATTTTTATACAGGAAAAACAAATTGTTCCTTCAAGGAACGTATTTTAGAGCATATTAGAGATATCAGAAATAATGCAGACACTAGCGCCTTAGCACAACATGTGCATAAGGGAGGTTTACAGCATGAATTAGATTTTTTGTGTTAGAAGTGATAGAGGAAGGGATTAGAGGTGGAGACTTAGAGAATATAATAGAGACAGCAGAGCAAAAGTGGATTTTACAGCTTAATGCAGATAAACCACCAGGGATCAACAATATTGTATCCCTAAAACCCTTTGTAAGAGCATGACCACTTCAACACTAATATCTTTATACTATTTAAATGAATTGATATATGTAATCTGGTGTCTTGGTAACATTTATGTACATAGATCTAGGTTTCTTTTATTCAATGTTTCTGCTTATCTATATAGCACATACATGCTTTTTAGAAATGTTTTTATTTTTATTTTTATGTATATGATTTTATATATATATATATATATATATATATATATATATATATATATATATATACATACATAAAACATTTCTCATATATGAACATATGAAATATTTTTTAGTAAGTTTTGTGATTTCATATCAATGTACTGTTCGAGTTGTTAAACAAATATGAATCAAGTCATTCACTGAATAAGAAAGAGTTCAAGTTGATTGGTTAACCAAGATTTTAAATAGGTTTGTGTTTAATAGAGGTGTAGTCTGATGAAGTGATTTGTAAATCATGAAAGCACTTATTCTGGTTTGTTTTTAAATAAAAAGTATTTTTTACATATAGCCGCGTTGGCTTGGCACCATGTTTTTTGTTTTAGAACTCATTTTATCTACTAGGAGCTGAACCTTTATCTGGTCACCTGCTTTTTCTTTTACTTGTAATGTTTCCAAGGTAGTAAGAACATCCTTTTATGTTGCTCAACTTATAAGTAAGGTCATGGCATCTAAGTATAGAAAGGTCATCATACCACTGTACTTCCTCAACAGACCCATCACAGAGTGTAATGCCCCCTTCAGTGTGTACCTGACCAGATGCATGCAGCAACTTGAATGTCCACATAACTCCTTACAAAAAGAAAGGGAGTAAACATAGTGCCCTACACTGATCATCTCAAAGCCCTGCCTCTTTACTCAGTATCATACAGACTTCTGAGAGGTGATCTTTGCCTGGCATACAAGGCATCCCTGGGCCCTGTTTTGATGAGCCTTTTGCACATCTGCAAAACAAACAGATTCAGAACTATTAGATTAAAATACCTAAAGTTTGCTTGTGGAATAAATAGGACAGATACACTTCTCAGAGAATTCTCATTCTGTGGAACAGAGTTCCTTCCTATTCCTATTTAAGTGCAACTTGGAACAATGGATGGGTAATCAGAACTTCACTCCTGGTTTGGTAGAATAGTTTAATCCAATAAAAGCCAATATATTAAGCTCTTTCGGCCCTGCACTTTGGGACTTCATCAGAGCAAAATCACAAAGCTACAATAGATTTAAATAGAAAATAAGTGCACATGGACAACAATTAATCAATTAAGAGCTTGGTAAATTTAAAGTGACAAGTGCTTTAAAAACCTTGGTAGTTTAAAGTAAAAAAAATACATTAGGTACTTTGATCCACAAAGGCACTTACACTTCAAATGGACAATTGATATTTCAATTAATGTATTATATCAGTGATGGTGAACCTATGACATGCATGTCAAAGGTAATACACCATGATGTTTTGGGTGACACACCAACGTTCACCAATACCCAAGTTAGCAAAGAAAGTGAATGAACAAAAATATAAGAAACATGTGACCTTGCACTTATTTATTAAAACTCAGCAACAAAAAAGACATTAATTGATGTTAATCAAATCAAATGCAACGTGTTCCATATTTTTTCAGTTCAATTCCAAATTACTATTAAAAGTAAGGTAATTTTTTGGTGCACTATTTTAAGCCCAGTTATCAGTGCACATGTTGTTTTCTCTCTTGTAAGTCACTGATTTTTCTTTTACTTTTTGATAAATAGGAGCACACATGATTGGATTGGATTTTTAAATGAATGAATATGTAAAGAATTGTTTCTCTTTTGTTGGGGGGGGGGGGGGCTGACACGCCAGTAGAGACAAGATAGACATTTTACGAATTTTTGGCACGCTGAGCCCAAAAGGTTCACCATCACTATATTATATGTAAACAAGTCCATAGAGGGTTGCGATTCTACAAATTGCCTTTTTGGTATTACCAAGGGATCTGATGGTTATTTTCAGCTTGCTACTGTTTTTAACAGACATGGTGTTGAGTTACTTGACTTTATTACCAAATTTAACTAATCTAGAATTAATAATTTACTTAATGAAGTTAAGGCACTCAAGATTTATGTTCTGATTATTATAGAACTACATATGAAAATATATTTAAGAATACTGATGAGCAAGTTAAACTCATCAGCTATAGAAAACAGAAGAAATTAGAGATGAAAAAGATTATGCAGAAGGTGTAGTGTACATTTTAAAGCAGTTTGGGAGGAACCATGTAGAGTCATTGAGAGACTATAGGAGATGAAATTGAATAAATCACATTGGACAAGATCTGCTGTTTATTTTTGAAAAAGATAAGGTTCCTGACAATAGTTTAATTGTAGGGGGTGATGTCCATACTGCAGTATAAATATCGAGAATGAACAACTCTCCACCCCACCTGATGCCACATATGAACAGAGGCCATCATAAAGGCAAGGGAGGGTGGGTGAGGAAAGAAGGACAAGTGAGGTTTTCAGAGAGGAAAGAGAGTACATGGCATGACCAAGATGAACATTACCAATAGTGGAAGATATTACCTCCACTTATGATGGTAAAATATTGACCTGGAAAGGGTTTACTATTTTTAACTACAGTTACTTCATAATTGATACCAGCTATTTTACTTTGTTTAAAAAAGGGTTCAAGTTTATTCCAAATAATAATTTGGATGTTTTGGAAATATTACTCTATTTGAAACTTTATAGAAAGAAATTGAATTTGGCAATTATGACCAGAAATACTTGCTCACTATCTAATATTAATCTTATAATGATAAAAAGTATTTATAATCCCCCTCGGAACAAGATGGTGATGTTATTTGAGAAAGCTTGTGTAAAGGACATATATTCTACGTTAAATAAAATACAAACCAGACATTCTAATTTAATACAGAATGAGTGGAAACTTGAAAATCTAACTGCAAACAAAATTAAAAGGATTATGAAGCCTGATAAGGTGGATGGGATGGTTAGCTAATGAGACTATGTGAGCTCAATTTTTGATATGTTACAGGATGACACAAACTACATTGTTATATCATAGAATGAAATCAATATAGCATATAGAAAAATAGACCTGTATTTTGAGGATACTTTAATGCAGTGTTTGTTCAGTTTGGATGTTTGTCATTTTCTTTTGAATAAGCAACTATTAATACCAGCCTTTTTGGGATACATAAAACTCACAAGGAAATCCTTAACCCTCCCATATAGACTTATAGTTTCTGCACAGAGATCAAGTACATATCCACTGGCTATATATATTGCTAGAAAGTTGAAAGATATTTTAAAAAGATACCCATATGTTTTGAAAGATTCATGGGACTTTCTGCAGAAATTAACACATAAACATTTTAAGAACAACATTAGGTTTCTTACAGTGGATGTTGTTGCTTTATTTACTAGTATCCCACATGAAGTGGGTTAGAATATTTTCACAAAGCACTCATAGAGTATGGAGGATTCGATGGGAGAGAGACTAGATTCATCATGGAACTAATGGGAATGCTTTTGAAGAATATATTTTTATTTTTTGAAGGGGAAGGGGAATTTTATAGACATATTAAGGGAGTAACAATGGGGACAGCATACTCCCCATTTATGCTAATATAGTTATTCTCACCTGGGAGAAATTGTTTATTTTAAATTCCCCCTATAACTCCTGTTGGAATTGTTATTGCAGATTTTTGGGGAATATATTTATTATATGGGAAAAA
The DNA here is from genome assembly GCF_019279795.1 of Protopterus annectens. Classification (NCBI taxonomy): domain Eukaryota; kingdom Metazoa; phylum Chordata; order Ceratodontiformes; family Protopteridae; genus Protopterus; species Protopterus annectens. Next base: position 1,110,169,806 of record NC_056730.1, read on the forward strand.
GGAATTGAACTAACTGAAATGTTGAAATACATGTCAGAAACTGTTACTTTTTTAAAGATTACCCAAGACTATATGGCACAGTCTACTCACTTTTTGGATGTTAAGTTAGAGAGTGAGAACAACAACTTTGTTTCCTCCATTTATAGAATAAGTACTCTTTCCAGGTCTTATCTTCATTACAAAAGCTGCCACCCATGGCACTGTAAACAAATTTAGTTAAGGAGCAGTTAATATAAGCAGCACCTATGGTATTGAAGGACAAACTGTTTAAGGTGGAGATACACACATAAATAGGAACATTTTATGTCAGTTTTACTCAATGATAATATATAACTAATAAAAATATTATAAGAAACAGCTAGTTGATTTTTAAACCGGATGAAGACATTGTTGGTATAGTAGGGAAAGCCCACACTTTATTTCTAAGATAGATAGAAATATAAAGAGAATCTTAGAAGAAATAGCATTGGATCAACAAATAGGAATGGAGGGACATATACTAATGGAACTATAAAATGTTGGAAGTGCAATCATTGCTATTATATTGCCAACAAAGAATTTACTATATTAAACAAGTACTGCCACTGTAGAGTAACTCTTATAAAAGGTGACTGTGACTCGAGAGGCTTGGTTTATATAGCAATATGTGATATATGCCAATTCTTATATATTGGCAAAACAGAATGGAGTTTGGGAAAGAGAATTATGAGCATTTGTATAACATTAGGAAGGGGAATGAAAACAATGCCCTCTGTAAACATTCCCTGAAATGTGAGGGTTTTTTGAAATTCGAATTTGGAGTTCTAGAAAAAAATCTCATTAGGTACAAGAGCTGCGCAGTGGGAAAATGTTTATTATTTTCTTTTGAGTAAGCAACCATTACAAGATAATTCAAGGTTGAAAAACTAAGGGATGGATCATTCTCTCTACCAGGAGAATAGAATACAGACAGCTAGTGTGGTAACTCAAAATGGATGCTGCTACACCCCTGTTTCAATAATCACATTTCAGTTTTATCTATTTTAAAGATAAGAGCAGCTAAATTATGAGTGAATTTTAAATAAAGTTGTAAGAGTTGTATGTATGTCATCACTTTGTGGCTCACAGTACCTAATGTATTTTTTGTTTGTTTTTTTACTTAACTACCAAGGTTTTTAAAGCACTTGTCACTCCCATGTGCACTTATTTATCATTTAAATCTTTTGTACCTTTGTTATTTTGTTCTGATGAAGTCCCGAGGTGCAGGGATGAAAGCATTTAACCCACTGTCCTTTGTTGGATTAAGCTATTCTACTGAGATTTCTGTTGTCTTCGTTTTACACGTTATCTATTTAAACAGACATTTTTGAAGTTTTTTAGTCCTGGAGATTTTTTTACAGAGACAACAGGAGCCTATTGTTTTGTTTTCTAGTTTTTGTCCAGGGTTGCATGGTACACACTCCAGTTTGAGGTTCTAAGATCCCTAAACATACTAGATGAACTCCCCATAAATAAGAAATCATAATTCTGGGATGCGTTAACTACCCTTCAATAAAAGGAGTACCCATATCTACAATTTAGGTTATTCTCAAAAGTTATTGGGTTTAATAAATAATAACTCCATGGATCAGATTATTAACAACCACATTAGAGGATGTAATATTCTTTACCTATTATTTACAAACAGTAACATATCTAGGGTGGGGCGAGTGAGGCAAATGCCCTGGGCTAAAAAGTGTTGGGGGGGAGTGGTCATCTGACCCCAATTGCTTTCTAATGTAATGTCGGCTTTTAAAAGCTGGTATTGCATTTGTGGTCAGATATGAGAGTTGTAGCACTCGGTGTGTGGTTTAAACTGGAGCAACTACAGTTGCTATAGTTTAAAAGTTAGAAAAAAAAGTTTTGTTTTAATAAAACCTGAACACTGTAGCACTCTGTGCAGGCAGGGTATAAACTGTAACAACTGTTTACTATATATTGTCGCAAGCAGTATGCTACAGTTTAAAAAGAAGAAATTATAATAAGACACGAGGGCTGAAGTGTTCCATTCAGATAAGGTATAAATTATAGCAACTATTTGCTTCATTTGTAGCAAACAGTTGCAGTTTAAGAAGAAGAAATTCTTATTTTTTTTAAATAAAATAAAGGAGGGTTGGGGCAGGGTAAAGAAATGGGACCTGCATGGCTGGGGCAGGAGGGAGGGTGTGTGTTTCATGCAGGTGACTAGCTGTTTGGTGTGACAGTAGAAGAAACATCTGTTTTTTTTTTTTTTTTTTTTTTGTATCTTCAGTGGAAGAGCTGGGAGAGGGGATTACATATCTAACAGTAATATGCCGATCACTTACCTTTATTGACTTATTACAGTGAAGTGCTTTTTTTTTTTTATTTTCGCTTGAAGAGCTGAGGGGCAGAGCACAGGTTCATGCCAACCAAGGACACTGACTGAAACAGCTATGCTTCTGCTTATGAATATAACTTCATTGTGCACAGGTTCCTTTGTATCTCCTCTCGTTCCCTGGTTAAGTTAGACCATAAGCAAGTAATCTTTTCCCTCAGTATTTTAGAGTTGAAGTATCTCAAACATACAAATATCATGAAATTCTGTGATGATGTCTCAAAATTTACCTTTAGCTACATGATCACCCCAGACATTAACACAGCAGATAGGATTGCAAAGGAGTTCTATACCCACTTAAATGAATTTACAGCACTGGCAATCTCATTCAGATCTAAATATAATGGGAAATTTAAAAGCAAACCACCCTGTTGGTCCACCAACATAAATATTTACAATAAAAGGATAAAGCTCATTAAAATATTCAGCAGATCAAAAGACTCTCTGGTCAAGGAGAATATCAGTAGAACGACTGAAAATATGAACAATGCTATTAAGTCTACTAAAGCAGCTCATGAAGTTAGGATAGCATCAGAAGCCAAAGACAAATCCTTCCTTAGCTACATCTGGAAACTAAGAAATTATACACAACATTGCACTAAAGAAATAGCATCACCTGCTGGAACCCAGTGGTTATTGTCAGTATAGTAGCAAAGAAATTCAGTGCAAATCTGACTCCAAAGATGGCAATCTACAACCCTGCTACACTTGAATGTTTCAAACCTCCAGTTATTCCTAAATAATTTGTACTGAAAGTGCTGCCCAAGACCAAAACCACTTGATAATATGCCTGGCTGTTTGTACTAAACATGCCCTTGCAGAACTACTCCCTTAATTATAATAATAATAATAATAATAATTATTATTATTAATAGCATTTTACTAGAAATAAGGTCTACTCCAGGGGTATATCGTACAACAATGGTGATGTCACTCCATAAAGGTAGCTTCACCATGGACCCTGGGAACTATAGGCCCATTAGCTGATAAGTAAAATTTACAAGACCATGGAACATATTACACAGCTGGTAAACTTTGACATTAAAAAGCTTATCAGGCTTCACTTGCATCATGGTATCTCCTGTTGAATGAATTTGGTGAACTTCTTTAAAAGGGTAACACAAGCTGTAGACAGCAGTTATGCTGTTCACATGGTCTACCTTACCATGGCCAAGGTGTGGCACTATTCCTCACACTAGCATAGTTAGTAACTATCTGTATCACATATAGATCCTAAAATGGATTGCTAACCCAGATGGTGCAGAAGGCAGGTGCAGTGTCAGAAATTATGAAGATAAACAATGGCATTCCACAGTGCTCAGTCATGGGACATCTTTTATTTGCCATTTACTTTTTCAACCTCCAGATCTAGAACTGAGACTTCTGGTTAATGAAGTTTACAGATGACTGTGCACTAGGAGGCATTTTCAAATCCCCATCTGATGTCTAAGCTCTCCATCAATAACTTACATTCGTAAATATTTAGTATACTAAAAATGGGCTCAAATTAAATGTTAAAAAGTGCAACGTCATCACATTTGGTAGAAAACCCTTCCCCCAGCTCAAAGCAAAACAAAGGGTCTTCATCCCCTTTGGGAAAAACCCAGTTCCCATGAATTACCACATTGATGGTAGTCCACTGAACACAGAAGGCATTATAAGAGATCTGGGAACACGAGTTGACAGCAACCTCTCTTTTGACCACCACATTGCCACTGTGGTCAGAAAGTCCTTCTATGTGGCACATCTCATTACTAAGGGTTTTGCATCCATGAAGAAAGAGGTCATTGTCTCCCTCTACTTTTCGCTCATTAGGCCAGTCATCGAGTACAATGCCCCATTTGGCATGTACCTCACTAGACACCTGCAACAACTGGAGAGGCCACAAAAGTACCTCACAAAAAGGATCATAGGCCTTAAACACTTGCCCTATATGGACAGACTAAAAAAAATCCAACTATTCTCTGTCTCATATCGCCTACTTAGAGGCGATCTCTGCTTGACTTACAAAGCCACGTCTGACTCAGCTCTATTAGAAATGCTACATATAAAAAAATCCCAATGCCTCCACACCACACGGTCCAGAGACCTCAACCTCATTACCACAATCAACAGAACGTGCTGGATGGACAGGTTCATAACCCAGAGACTGCCCATGCTATGGAATAGACTTCCCATACATGTCAAACAGAGTACCTCACTGGCCCTCTTCAAGAGAAATCTTGATGAGTGGATGGGAAATAGAAAATTCACCCCAGGGATCACTTCAATGGCTCTGACAGAGGCACTGGAAACTAAGGTCGGGTGGCATGATGCCAGGGTAATACTATGGGCTAAGACTCCAGGGCCGTTAACCTAGTACACACCTATGAACCTATGAGGACATTAGTTTATACCAAAGATGGATCATAGTCCACACTCTACATCTCTTACTGCTACATTGGTTGGGAAGAGCAGGAGTGCATATCACCAGGCAGTCTAACAGACTATTGCATTTTAGCTAAACAATTCAGTACAAACCAGATTTAGAAAATTACGGCTGATTATGTAACATGTTTCCTTTACTATGTCCTAATGTGCAGCTCAGGATGACAGATATTCTTGCCTAACTTAGGCATGGCCATGTACTAATACATATGAATAATTCAAGACAGCTTGCCTTGTGTATCTGGTTCAAAAAGAGGTGTATAACTTTCTACAGAGAAAATGGCCAGCATTAAAAAGGATGTAGTGAAAATCTACACGATACTTCAAAATTTACTGTGAGCTATCCCTTACTGATGACTGTTAATTCAAGCCTCTCGGTTAATTCAAGCCTCTCGTTGTTTACTGGCTCCAGATACTCTGTGAGAAAGACTTGTATAGTTTGCACATCAGAGTCAGTGAGAAAAATACAGGAAGAAAAAGAGAGAATATGTAATTTATACAAGTAAGTTGGAGAAACCATCTGCTGGTATTATACACTAATGTCATGATAAAGCAGCTGTTGGGTATACTCCTCCATTTCAGTCAATACCTTTTCCAGACTTTACGTGGGAAAAACTGGTAAATGACATAATGGGACCCTATCCTTATACACCATTGGATTGCTGTTTTACTGTAAGCTTGATAGATTAATACTATACATGATCAGAGGGTGAGTTTACTTCAAAAACTTGTATCTGCTGTAGAGATTGCTTTTCCTTCTACAGTTTTTTAGCTGAGAAAGTAATCCAAAAGAACTTATCCTCAACAATTGTTCACAGTTTGAGGTAGCAGAATTTGTCTTTCTTGAGAGAGAGGGAGAAAAAAATCCAGTCTCACACAGACCTATTGCATCTGCATACCCAACACATAAACACACAAAAACATACTCGGAGGCTCTAAATAAAAATCTGCCTAAACAGCAAAGACCTCCTAAGCAGATATCCAAGCAACAGCCACCCCTCAACAATACCCACGAATCACATATATCTCAAAATCAGTGTGCCTCACAGTCACAGCCCTTAAGGCCAAACAACACACCAAATACACTTGTTATAGGGGACTCTATTGTCCGGCACACTGACGTCCTGCTCACCAGACTGAACAAGGAGAAGGTCACTGTAAGCTGCCTGTCGGGTGCCAGGATCCGCCACATAATGCAAGCACTCAGGTCACTCCAAAGCAAGTACAAGTATGACTCCGTCATTGTCCATGCTGGTGTGAATGACCTGAGATGTACCTCCCTGGACTACATGAAAAGAGACATAAAGGAGCTCTCTGACCATGTAGCCCAGGCTGGTATGTCCCTGACCTTGAGTAGCATCTTGCCCTCACCAAGAATGATACCCCAGTATAAAGACAAAATGATTAGTTTCAACAATTGGCTAAAGTATTGGTGTCATTCAAAGGGGATCCAGTGTCTGTCAGCCTGGGATGACATACTTGACAAGCCACGTTGCTTCACTAGGGACGGCTTCCACCTGTCACCCTTAGGCTTTTGTATACTGGCCAAGGCTCTTGCCACCCCTATAGTGCCTTTTTTAGGCAAGGCTCAAAGGATAAACCCACCTCCATAGACAACCCAAGGATAAAAAAACTAAAGGTAATGCTACTCAATGCCAGATGTCTAAACCTCAAGATGCATGCACTCGAGGTTCTCCTCAGTATGGAGAAAATCAATGTCTGTGCAGTAACAGAAACCTGGTTCAAGGCTCTTGAGAGCACCCCAGCACTACCAGGTTATAACTCATACCATGCGTTTCGGCCCCAAAACTCGGACCGAAGCACAAAAGGAGGGGGAGTATCTATATTCATCAAAGATACCTACACTTCCAGGTTAGTGGCACTACACGAAGCATCGGAAACCATCCATGTGCAACAAACAGCGGGCAAAACTGCATTACAGTTTTTAGCCTGCTACAGAACACCCTCCCTATTACAGGAACCCCACTTGGCATTCCTGAGAACACTGGAAAATATGAAGGTCTCTCCAAACATTATGTTATTGGGTGACTTCAACTACCCAAACATTGACTGGGAAAACTACTCAAGCCCAAACACCCTTGCCCAACGGTTCCTTGAATTTATAAACTCTAATGCAATGGAACAACTGGTCACCACTCCCACAAGAGGGAACAACATATTGGACCTGGCCATCACCAACATGGGGACTCTATGTTCCACACCAGAGGTAAACCCCTCATTGGTAAGATCAGACCATAAACAAATTTCCCTGGACATCCATATCCCGTCCCCACCCCCAGCCAAGGAAATCACTGTAAAGAATTTCTCAAAAGCCAACTTTGCACTTCTCAAGACTGAGGTGGAATCCTTCAAAGCCCCTGGGCCAGAGGATAATACAGCCCAATCCGCAGAATCCTTTACAAATGCATTCTATGAACACCTGCAGGAATGCATGGATCGTGCTATCCCAAATAAAACCAAGACTCACTCCTCCAAAAACAGGAGACCGGTCTGGTGGACCCCAGCTATAAATAAGCTATACAACAGAAGGAGGGAGCTACTACATGACAGAGCAAAATCCCAAAAAGGGAAGGCATCTCTGATCAGTATTAACAAGAAACTTCGATCCTTCATAAAATCATCAAAGGCCAGTTTCAAAAGAAAAATTGCCCTAGACACTAAAGATGATCACAAGGCCTACTTTAGTTATGTCAGGAACATGGGCGGAAACTCCCAGATATGCTCTGAATTGTTGCATAACAGTAAAAAATATACCGAACCTAGTGATATAGCCAACATCCTGGCAGACAGATTCAGCGCAAACTTCCCCCCCCCTTCCCCCCAAAGGAGCAAATGCCTATCCCAACTGAATGTAACCTCCCTGACATCACAGATGCACAGGTAAAAGCTGCCCTCTCCAAAGCAAAAAACACAGCATCTATGGGACCGGACGGTGTCCCAGGCTGTGTCTTACATGAGCTCCAAGAAGAACTGAACCCTCACATTAAGTCACTGTTCAAACTTAGCCTTACTACAGGATATGTACCCAAAGAATGGCCTTACAGCTACAGTGGTCCCACTCCACAAAGGTGGTGCCACAACGGACCCCGGAAACTATCGCCCCATAAGCCTGACTAGTCTGGTCTGTAAAGCTATGGAGCGTATTATCATGGAACTCATAAACAAAGACATTGGGAGCCTCCAGACACTGGACCCTACCCAATTCAGCTTTGTTAAGGGCAGATCTTGCGTCTTAAACCTAGTTGATTTCTTTGAAACAGTTACCAAAGCCATAGATGAGGGCAAGGTAGTCCACACAGCCTACCTGGACCTCGCAAAAGCCTTCGACACAATACCCCACTCGGGCATCATAAATAAGTTTACCAGCTTAAATGTCAACCCCTATATCACAAGATGGGTTGCAAACTAGCACAGAGATAGAACCCACATGGTCAGAATCGCAGGTGCCATGTCCAAATCCAAACCAGTTACAAGTGGCGTCCCACAGGGCTCAGTTCTGGGACCTGTCTTGTTTGGTATATACTTCTCTGAGGTTTAGGCTAACACGGGGGAATTATGGCTGACAAAGTTCGCAGATGACTGCAAACTGGGGGCCATAATCGAATCTCCAGCTGATACAAGCATCCTCCAAAAGGGTCTCACAGAGACGGATGCTTGGTGCCAGAACCACGGCCTCAAGCTAAATGCTAAAAAGTGCATAGTCATCCCCTTTGGGAAAAACAAGGTGCCCACAAATTACCACATAGGTGGTAATCCATTAAGTACGGAAGAAGTAATTAGAGATTTGGGGACCAAAGTAGATAGTAATCTCTCCTTTGATAATCACGTTGCCAAAGTGGTTAGAAAGAGCTTCTATATAGCCCACCTTATCACGAAAGCGTTCGCATCTAGATCAAGAGAGGTCATTGTGCCCCTCTACTCATCACTCATCAGGCCCATAATTGAATACAATTCCCCTTTCGGGATGTACCTTACCCGACACCTGCAGCAACTGGAGAGACCCCAAAAGTACCTCACCAAGAGGATCATGGGCTACAAACAGATGTCCTATGCAGCTCGACTAAAGAAACTCCAGCTCTACTCAGTTGCTTACCGCCTACTCAGAGGCGATCTATGCCTGACGTACAAAGCCATGTCAAACCCAGAATTAACGGACATGCTCCACCTCAGAAAATCCAAGTCCCTTATAGCTACACGCTCCACAGACCTAAACCTCAGCACAAAAATAAATAGGACATGCTGGAGGGACAGATTCATTTCCCAGAGGCTCCCCTCACTCTGGAATAGAATCCCAATTCATGTTAGACATAGCCTCTCGCTGACCCTCTTCAAGCGAAATCTGGACGCGTGGATGGGAAATTGCAAATTCACCCCTGGGATCTCTTCTGTGTCCCTGCTAGACAGAGGCACAGTAAACTAATCTTAAAAGGGTACCTTCTGTGACCTACTTTACAGAGGCACAATAGGCTAATCTAATAGGGAGGCGGAAGCCAAATACACTCTGGCTAGGCTTATAAATGCTCTAGGGCAGATAGCCTAGTATCTACCTATGAACCTATGAACCTATGTACATAGATGGTCATCTTTGTACTAATCTCAGGCCAAAGGAGAAATTAAATGAATCACAGCAAATAGTTAAGGAAGAGTTAAAAAATATATTTTTTAATTATTTTCCCGTAGTGGTCCTTTAACTTGGGAGGGAAAGCTTCACAGCAACATTTCTGCATAATGACTGTACTTCAGCAGTTCAAAAAAAAAAAAACTGTACTGTTTACTCCTGCTTTGCAATGTATTTTGATACTTTATTTGTTGCACTTTGACTGTATTCCACACCAACTGCTTCTTTTACTTAATTTAAGAAAATATCTGTTTCTGCTATTTTATTCCATTGCTATCATTAATTCAAGAAAAAACTGTGCTGCTTTTAACAGTGTTGCTTATTTAACTAAAAAATATATATATCCTGCTTTTTTTCTGTTGTTCTGTTGCACTTCAGTTGGCAGTAGTATAAATTGGATTCAGACTGGCTGAATTCAGTTCTATTTGTAGACTGAGTACTAAAAATTCAGGATATCTTTTTTGGAGAAGCCCCCCATACCCTTGTGACAGGAGTGTACAGTGGGGCTATCTAATTGACGATTATTGTTCCGGGGCTCAGTTTGAGCTATTTCATTGGTGCAGGGCTCAGTTTGAGCTTTTTCATTGGTTTCTTTGTATTAATTGCTTTGTTCTTGCTTGCACTTAGTGCACCGTCTCGCACCACTGCATAAGGGAGGTAACTTGGGTCTATATCACCATTTAGAATGGTGAAAACTCTGAATGCTGTTTAATCGAACTCAACAGTTCGAAATCCATAAAGAGCGAACTCACAGAACACCGTTTTTTTTCGCAGGAAAAAAAATCGGTTGCCGTCTTCGGGGCTTAGCTATTTCCTTCACTGTGGTGGGATCTCGGAGTTTGTATATTTAAGTAGAGGGTGTGTGGGGGGCACAGCCCCCACTTTGGTGGGTGTGGGAGTCAAAGCCCCCCAGTTTTGTTTGTGTTTAAAGTTGCTAATTTTTTTTTTCACGGAGCAGCGATTTTTTTCCCTGGGAAAAAAATCGGTGTTCCGTGAGTTTGCTCTTTACAGATTTCGAACTGCTGAGTTTGATTAAACAGCATTCGGAGTTTTCACCATTCAAAATGGTGATATAGACCCAGGTAACTCTTGGCAGTTATAAAAGCAAAAGCGCCAATCAAAGTATTTTTCTTTATCAGCAGCTGCTGTCTAAAAGAGCATTTCTTGCATAGCTCTCAGCTGTTCAATGAACCACCCAGCAGAGATTTTACCTCTTACCTATCAACATCAGACTCTATAGATCTCCTCTTTTATAGACCTCCTACTGTACACCCCATAGGTTAGTTACCCTAAAATAGCTCACTGCATGATAACCCCAACTTTTTCTCCTTATTTGCTGAGATGCCTGGTTCAAACCTTGCATTATGGACTGTTAGTTTCCCTCTGCTTCTCTTGCTAGCCTGATGGACATGGGTTTTTTGAGGCAGTGTAGCAACTGCCTCATGTACACTGACAACGCCTTACTCCTAAATCACTCAAGTACAATTTGTGGGACATGCTCCTATGCTAAGAATCTGGAATTACTGCTGTCTTGCACCCAGAACAGCAACACTAAACAGGTTGTCAGCTCACGCACCATAACTCCTGTTCGTAATATGCACCCAACACATAAACCTTCATATGCAGAAGTGCTCTCTAGAAACCTACCTAAACATCACAGACCTCCTAAACACAAACACACTACACCTAACACAACACCCAGAGCACCCAATACACATAAAAACACTAGCACCTGTGTCTAACCAATTAAGCCCTTAAGGCAATGCACAACTATTGCAAATGTTTGTGTTCTAGGTGACTCTGTAATGAGACATACAGACGCCCCACTCACCAGGTTGAACAAGAAGAAGGTTACAGTCAGCTGCCTGTCTGGTACAAGGATTCATCAGATCACGCAGGCACTTAAGTCTCTGAACAACAAATACCGTTATGACTCCATCATAGTTCATGTTGGTGTGAATGACTTGATATGCACCTCTCTGGACTATTGAAGAGAAACATGATTGAGCTGTCTGAGTATATGTCTTAGGTGGGTATGTCCCTAGCTTTGAGCATCTAGAGGATGATACCACAATATAAACAGAAAAATGATTGACTTCAATAATTAGCTAAGTTTCTGGTGTCATTCTAAGGGGATCCTGTTTCTGTCAGCCTGGGATGACATAGTGGACAGACCACACTGCTTTGCAGAGATGGTCTTCACCTAGCACCTCTAGGCTTTCGATTGCTGGCTAAGGCACTTGCCTCCCCCATAACGCCTTTTTAGTTAAGGTCACAACAACAAAATTTCCAACATGAAAATATCAAACATAAGGAAACTAAAGCCGCAGAAAGTACCTGGCTTTGCAATGCTTCAATACCTTCCACATTTTCAGATCACAAATTGAAGGTGTGGGAACCAAAGGAGATGGAATGTTTATCTTCATTAAATATAATTACACCTCTAGACTGGTTAGACAAGAAAACTCTATGAAGCTACTCCAAGTCAAGATTACCATGGGTAAGACTCCCCCTTCAGGTCTTCATCAGTTACAGGTCCCCTTCCATGAACCAAGATGCCCACACTGCTTATTTAGACCTACGTGGGACAATTAAGATACAATCTAACACCATAGTCATGGGTGTCTTCAACTATCCTTCCATTAATTGGGAAACTTATACGGGCCCAAACTCACTTACACAAAAGTTCCTGGACTTTGTTAACTCAAATGCCCTGGAACAAATTGTGGGCCACCCCACAAGGGGTTCCATTATTCTAGACCTGGTCCTCACCAATATGAGTGATCGAAGCAACACCTCAGGTGTAGGTCCCACACTGGTTAGGTCTGACCATAAATCAGTCATTTTTGAAGTAGCAATAGCACCAGAACTCCCCAAAGGAGAAGTCAGGCTAAAAAACTTCACCAAAGCTAACTATACCCTCCTAAGGGAAGGTATAATTGACTTCCAAGCTCCAGTTTCCACAGATGGCATTGATGCTATACTAAAGTATACACTGATGCCCTGTATAAACAAAGATAATTAAAAACAATACAAAGTCCCAGCAGACAGAGGTTAAACAGTATATTTAATAAGCAACAGTAAGCACTTTCAAGATTAAAAATTGCTTCATCAGACAAACAACATTGCATAAGCACACACTTTTAAATCAAGAGCAACCTATCAAAACACTCCATCTCAGAAATTCATTTAACATTTAAAGAGTCTGCACCATAAAAACAGCACATACATTGATTAATGCTTAAGTGTCCGTGCATGCAAGAACAGCTTTAAAGAGACAGTATCATTAATGCCAGGGGCTTTGTCTGCTTTAAAATAAATTATCCATTTCTGTTCACATGCTTCAGTCTTAATTTTGATGTCACCCCCCTGACACCGATTTCTACTAGTTATAAAATAAAAAACTTAAACTCATGTTGTGGTCCTGTCTGCTGTACATGTTTTGCCAAGGCACTAGTATCCTTAGCATTTCTAATATCTCTAGCGTGTTCAAGTATATGTTCCCTGTATAAATATCTACACAAATGTAGACATAGTCATGCTGGATAGTATTAAAACAAGATCCTCAAGAAAAAACAAACCATCCTGGTGGATGTCTTGCATTAATAAATTATACAATAAGGGAAAGAAGCTGTTTTCTAAGAATACAAAAGTGAGATCCCAGAACTGGAAGAGCACCCTTCTCAGCCTAAACAAGCAAATAAGACAACTCATAAAATTTTCAAAGAGTAACTATGAGAAAAAATTAGCAACAATAGCCAAGGATAACCATAAGGCTTTCTAAAGCTGTGTCCACCACCTAAAAGGAGTGTGCTGAACTAACTGTGGATGGCATCACATACACACACACTTACCCTGCAGAAATTGCAAACCTGCTAGCAGACAGGTTTGGCAAAAATGTCACCCCTCTATCCCCCCAAGCATACCACAAACCATGTCTTTGTCATCTCCTCTTTCCTGCATCTCCAAAGAGCAAGTCATCAATGCTTTCTCCAAGTCTAAGAGCACAGCCTCCATGGGATCAGATGGCATGCTGGGCTGCATTCTTAATATTCTAAAACAAGAGCTAGCTACTCCATTAGGCACTCTATTTAACCACAGTCTGAGTACTGGCTTTGTCCTCACTGAATGGAATATAGCAACTGTTATCCCCCCTACAAGGGCTGCTTGGCAACAGACCTGGGTAACTATAGATCCATAAGTTTAACCAGTCTCATCCATAAAGCAATGGAATCAATAATCATGGACCTCATAAATAAGGATATAGGTGACCTCCAAACCCTGGCTCCATCCCAGTTCAGTTTTGTCAAGGGCACGTCATGCCTGCTAAACCTGGTGGACTTCTTCGAGAATGTGAGCAGAGACATAGATGGGGCAAAGCTGTGCACACAGCCTATCTTGACTTGGCCAAGGCCTTCGATCCTATCCCATATTCGAGCATTATTGACAAACTAACCCAGTTGAGTATCAACCCCTGTGTTGTCAGGTGGGTTGCAAACTGGCTCACAGATCAATGATACTTAGTCAAAGTGGGAGACTTTACCTCTACCAGTAGACCTGTCACCAGTGGGGTCCCACAAGGGTCAGTGCTGGACCCCCTCTTGTTTGGCATATACTTCTCAGATGTAAGGCCAAATGGAGGGTTTGTGGCTAACCACGTTTGTGAATGATTGCAAATTAGGTGCTACCATTGAATCCCCTAGTCTCAGTCAGCATACTTCAAAAGGTACTTAGACAGACCAATGACTGGTGCCAAAGCCATGGTCTTAAGCTAAATGCTAAAAAATGCATCATCATTCCCCTCAGTAAAAACAACATCCCTGCTGATTATAAAATAAACAGTAATACCCTAAGTACCAATTCAATAGTGAGAGACCTGGGAACACAAGTTGACTGTGACCTCAGCTTTTTCTGCCATGTGTCTGCTTTGGTGAGGAAGGCATTCTACATCACTCACCTGATTAGCAAAGGCATTGCCTCAAGAGCAAAAGAGATTATAGCTCCCCCTGTAATCATCCCTCATCAGGCCTATTATTGAATATAATGCTCCCTTTGGTATCATAGGATCATAGGATCATAGGAGGTTACTAGGCTAATGGCCCTAGGGCCCTTAAAAGCCTATCCAAGAGATTATCCCCAAAAAAGAAACCTCAGTCAGCACCTGTCACCCCTGTCAATGAGGGTCTTAGGTGGAACCCCTGGAACAAATCTGGGGTTTCTCATCCACTCATCAAGGTTGCGCTTGAAGAGGGTCAGTGAGGTACTCTTTTTGACATGTATAGGAAGTCTAATCCAGAGACGGGGCAGCCTCTGGGAGACAAACCTATCTCTCTAGCAGGTTTTGTTGATATCGCATATTAGATTTAGGCCTATCGAGCGGGTAGTGCGTAAGCAGTTAGACTTACAGATATGGAGCATCTCTAGTAGAGCAGGGTCTGATATTGCCTTATAGGCGAGACACAGTTGTACCTTACCAGACACCTGCAGCAACTTGAGAGACCTCAGAAATTTGTAACTAAGAAAATTCGGGTCTCCAACACATGTCCTATACAGACAGACTGAAGTCACTCTCACTATACTCAGTAGCATATAGACTACTTAGAGATGTGGCTTATGTCTGGTTTACAGGGCTATTTCTGACCCAAATCTAATGGAAATGCTGCACATCCGTAAGTCAAATGGGACTAGAGTCACCCGTTCTAGCCTGCAACATAAACAGGACCTGCTGGAGAGACAGCTGCATCTCTCAGAAATTGCCAGTCCTCTGGAATAGGCTTCCAATCCATATCAAGCAGAGCACCTCCATGACCCTGTTTAAGTGCAACCTGGATGACTTGATGGGACACTGTAAATTTCTGCTGGGGATTGCGCCAGCTTCTCTCCTGGACATGGTTAGTCCTTGCTAGAAAAACCTTGGGCATAGATGATGTCTATCATGATTCATCTAGTATTATATTGGAATTTAATGGCTAGGCTTGTAAAGACCCTCTGATCAATAGCCTAGTAACATCCTATGAACCTATGTAATGACTCAGATATCAACTGCTGAATTATTGCATGGTAGACAAATGCATTCTAAGCTACACATTATAGATTTCAAAGTCAAAGAAAGGGTTTTAACTTCTACCACCATAGACTTTTGCACATGTAATAAAAAAGTGACAGGCATAAAAATTGCACAGATAGGAAAAATACAACAGTCTCTACATATGCTTTGAACAGATATCTACCCCATCCAACCCTGTGAAAGGTCTTGATTATGAAAAAGATGGCATTGATCTTGAATGTGTTTCTGAGCTCAAACCAGTGACATTCCTGAAAATCAGAAACAATTGAAAGGTAGAATTCACTGCCAAAATTTTACCTCTGCAACAATATTCAGATGACGGGTGTTCCAGTTCCTCACACACTGGCAACCATACACACCTCTCAAGTGTACCTTATTATGAGGAATGTTCCTCATTTTGAGTCCTGAAGTTCATGCTCTTCACTTCTCCACATTGACAGTGTGTGTCACACATTCCCATTTGATTTGTTACTTATATCCATCATATATAATACTGAGTCATATTAATCCATCACAATAACATCTTATAAGCATAAATTAACATATTTTAGCCATTGTGTGAGCTTTTGAGTTGAAGTTGTTAGTACATGTTGTATAGTTTGCCTATTTGTTCCACATTATATAAGAGGTAGTATTCTGCATTCTGGATATGAAAGTATGAGCAAAATTTACAATACCTGATTATCTGGAACTGCTACTTAAGAGGACTTGTGTCTTGTAACTGATGCACTCAGATGTAATGGTTCCTTAAAAGCTCATTCAACTAATACTGCAAAAAGTTTGCTACAGTCAGTAAACATTTCTTGTTTCAGTACAGAAGCCACTAAACAATGTATCATGAAGGGAGTCCTCTAATGCCTCATTATAGTCATGTTGTTCAGATAGTTGTTTAAAAATTGCTACAAACAGGGTTATCGTCTCACATTTTCCTTGGTTTCTTTTATGGAAATTGAATCTTTCCGTCACAACATGGGTGTTGGGATAAAATGGAGTATTCAGAACTAGGTGTCACTGTACGATTTGATGGGATCCTGTTTTTTTCAGGTTGGACCAAACTGATTAATAACCGAAAAGTTTTATGTCCCAATACACTTAGAAAGGTTGCTAACTCTTTTAGGTTTACTTCCATTTGCCTGAACAACGAACTAAAAGTCTTCTTGTCTAAGAGCTCTACAGCTCTACTGTTTCATCACAATGTCGTAATGGTCCTTCCTTTCTTCCTCTCACTGTCATGCTTGTTTTTCATTCCCCAGGCTGCTGTTAGTAATAATTCCCTTTCACTAGTCCACTGCTACATTGTCCCCTTGCCCAGTGTATAGATACTGTACTGACGGCACTACATTACATTTTCTAATAGGAGAAAAAAGTTTTGTTTACTTCCCTGTTTTGGTTTTACCTCATTGTTACCACTTTTCTATAACTTGGTTGTTTCTTAGTGTTAAATACTGCTGGGAGAGCAGAGGTAATCCATTAGCAGTCTCTTACTCTCACACAAAAATAACTTGAAATGGCTGCCTAATTCTAATGGTGCCATACAGTACAACTACAGTAAGCCCAAAAGGTCATAAAATGTGCAGCAGGCAGTATTAGCTGTTAACTGTTTGCTTTTCTCTGGTATAACAAAGCTATCTGCTGTGTGTCTGCTCTCAGCTGTGCTGGTGAAATAGGTCATCTTTCTTTTCTCATTTTTTCCATCTCTTCCTAAACAAAGTGATAGACTCCTGCTCTGTATAATGCCATATAATAACCTGCCAATGAATTCACTATTATGCTCCATAGTGAATTCATTGGCAAGTTATTCTATGTACCATAAATGTTGTAGCAATGAGTTGTTAGTTTGACTTCTGCTGCCAGATGGTTATTACTGTAGTTGGATGTAATGTCATTGCATTATGCAACCTGGATATTATCTAATAATAATAATAATAATAATAATAATAATAATAATAATAATCTACTTTGTAATTTTCTTTTATCTTCTTTTTTCCCTCCTTTTGCAGATTTTGTAGCTAGTAGCCTGGAACATACTTCTGAATAGATCAGCTAGCCTCATGATTATTTACTTACTTTTTAAAAGTTACAGAGGTGTAATTGAGTTATGTGTAAGCACATATACATACATGAATAGTGTTGCATAGCTCTATAAAAACCTGTGGTGATAAGCTTTTACCTGTACATGTATAAGTACACTTCAGTAAACTATAAATATTAACCCCGAGGAGAGGACAGCTTTTCCTAGTATAGTAAATATTTGTCATACTTTTAGTAATGGATAGTTGTCCAAGAGACTGTTCATAGAATCAGAAAATCATAGAAAATACAAGGCAAACTGGGTCATGTGGCCATTTACACCTTGCCAGTACCGAGAGATGCTTGGGGTGAATTTGGAAATACCTGTCTGATTGTCTAATATCATATGTTAACTGTTAGCATGAGATTTTGTTTTTTTAGATATATACTTTTATGTGCACTTCTATGTAAAAATGTAGCATATCCTATCCTACCAGGGTTTCCTGCTTAACAGTTTGTTTTATTGAGTCTGGCAGTTAGCACGTGAGGTTTAGGGAATGAGCTTTTAATGTGCAGTTTTCTGTAGTTCGGGTTTTGTATCCTTCAGCCTCCATTTGTCTGCTGTGCGACTCTGAGCAAGTAACTTAACCAAAATGTGCTCCCAAGTTACCCCTGAAAAGAGATGCTTGTGTCCAGTGTGATTAACTGGGTAACACATGTATAAAATAAAAAAATAAATAAATATTGGATCTTTACTGGAACAATATTTAACTTTTCTTTCATCTTGGCCTCCATTTCAGATATTCTCTGTTGCACTGGATATATCCAATGAACACAAATATACAAATAAACCAATGAACACATTAAGAAACAATAAATAAACAAATAAGCTGCTAAACCAAGTTCACAGATGACTGCAAACTGGGGGCCATAATTGACTCTCTGGCTTATACAGACATCCTTCAGGAGGGTTTCACTGAGACGGATACCTGGTGTCAAAATCATGGCCTCAAGCTAAAAGCCAAAAAGTGCATAGTCATCCCCTTTGGAAAAAACAAAGTATCCGCAAACTACCACATACGTGGTAGTCTCCTAAATACAGAAAATGTAATAAGGGATCTGGGGACCCAAGTAGATAGTAATCTCTCCTTTGATAATCATATTGCTAAGGTGGTTAGAAAATCCTTCTATGTGGCCCACCTAATCACAAAAGGGCTCGCATCTAGAACAAAAGAGGTTATTGTGCCCCTCTACTCATCACTCATCAGACCCATCATAGAGTACAATGCCCCATTTGGGATGTACCTTACAAGACCTTACAAGACACCTGCAACAGCTGGAAAGACCACACCTCACCAAGAGGATTACTGGCCTCAAACAGATGCCCTATGCAGCCGGACTGAAGAAACTCCAGCTGTACTCGGTTGAATACCGCTTACTCAGAGGTGATCTCTGCCTGACATACAAGACCATGTCCAACCCAGAACTGATGGACATGCTCCACCTAAAAAAAAACAAATCCCCGAGAGCCACACGCTTTAGGGATCTAAACCTCACCACAATGATAAATAGGAAGAGCTGGAGGGATAGATTCCTGTCCCAGAGACTCCCCATGCTTTGGAACATTAGGTAGAGCCCCTCACTAACACTCTTCAAGAGAAACCTTGACGAGTGGATGGAAAACAGAAAATTTACCCCGGGGATCACTGCAGTGGCTCTGCTGGACAGAGGCACAGGGAACTAATCTAAGGGGGCGGCAAAAGCCAACACATTCTGGCTAGGCTTATTGATGCCCTCGGGCAGATAGCCTAGTACTTACCTATGAACCTATGAAGATATAAATAACCACATAAATAACTAAGATGAGGATATGAAGGTATAAAGCAAAGAACCAGGTATTTCAGTAAGCTTCACTGCTTTGAAGGCATAACTAAAGGATAGAGTACAGAGGTGCACATGGCATTTCATTTCATAATATCCATTTATACAGTCCTAGTAAACCTTTGACCTAGATTATTGTGTTAGTGATAGGACATATTGTAAATGGCAATGCAATAAAAGCAAATAGAAATTCTCAAGCATTATATGAGATGTGACCTCATTCACAGCAGTATGCAAATCTGGTCAGCATGTAGTAAAATGTTCTCTGTAATGAGACTTTACTTGGCATTACAACTATTCCAATTTGTAAGGTGGCTCTTAACTGTATTACCACCAGCAGACACAGAGGCCATCTCATGCTTGTCACAGGTCACCACTCTGGCCAGCTGTAGCATGATACAGGTCACCACTTAGGTATTCTGTACTTTTTTCTTTGTTTCAAGTACTGTTTTAGTAAGACACCTAGATATTTGAAAAGAGAAGCAAATGTACTTTTATGTTTATTTATTTAATTTTATTATTTGGGTTCAACCTGCTAAACCAACCAGTAACCCTTTTTCGAGGGGGGGGTTACAATATGTATAATGCTGATTGTGACATAATATGCACGTGACAACAATATGTATCAGTTTTTATTTATTTATGAACCAGAGAAATCTGCTGCCTCTTTTCAATGGTGATCTGGGAGCCCTATTAAAATGCTTACTCAGAGTCTCATAGGATGCAAATTGAGGCTGAGGGAATCGAACTCTGGACTACAGGATGAAACTCCTCAGCAACCGTAGTCTTACTCTTCTTTTTTGAGGTGCAGGACTAATCCCCTGCACTAAATCACATTCCATACTCCAGCATTACCTCTTAGAAGATTTTCTGAGCAGGACTGGGATTGACATACAAACTGTGATAGACAAGTTACATAAACAGATTTGAGTATCTGTGGCACCTTGTCAGCCTAACCCGGCACTTTACCGGTTTGTGAGATGGGGAACTTGGGCCAGGTTCTTCAGTGGTCTTCTGGACTGCATGCCTACTAAATACCTATAAACTGATATGCCAGTTTTCAACTTTAGGGGGAGTGTGGTTAGAGAATCTAGGCAATCAGAGAAGCTATGTTTCACTGCAGGATTAGTCAGGTGGTAAAAGTGATTGGTCTGTGGAGTTTAGGTACTGATCTGACATCCTGTTCCAGCTGTGTCCACTGCAAAAAATTAGAACAATACACGTAAGAAAGTATCCTAGCAATGCAGTAATCTGTGTCACAGCCCTGTCATAGGTTCATAGGAGATTACTAGGCTAATAGCTTAGGAGTCCTTGCAAGCCTAGTCAATATAACCTGATTTTACCCAATATATATAGGCCCTAGGGCAAGAGGATGGCCTGAAATTGTGTCTATGCATTGAGTATCTTACATATTGCCCCTCTCCATAAGGGACATAGGCACTACCCCAGATATGAATTTGTGATTCCCCATCCATTGATTCAAATTGCTTTTGAAGAGGGCCAGGGAAGTGCTCTGCTTAATGTGAATAGGAAGCCTTTTCCAAAGAAGAGGCAATCTCAGAGACACATATCTATCTCTTCAGCATGTTTTGTTTGACTTGCTGACTAAGATTAGATCCCTAGATTGGGTGACCCTCGTGCTGTTTGACTTGCGGATGTGCAGCAGATCCATCAGGGCTGGATTTGTGAGTGCCTTGTAGGTTAGGCATCAGTCATCCCTTAATAGTCATTAGGAGGCAGAGCAAAGTACGGCTTTTAGTCTATCCACATAGTACATGTTGTTTACACCCTGTATTTTCTTTGGGAGGAACCTCTGAGATCACTCTAGCTGCTGTAAGTGCCTAGTCAAGTACATGCCAAATGATGCATTGTACTCAATTATTGGTCTAATTAGGGATTAGTACAGTGGGACTATAATTTCCTTGGATTTGGTTGTCATACCTTTACTTATAAATTGTGCCACATAGAAGGACTTCCTCACCACTGTGGACACATGGCAGTCAAGGTTCAGGCTCGTATCTATCTGTGTACCTAGAGATCTCACCTTTGAGTCTACTCTTAGTGGTGTGCTATTGATATTGTAATTTGCAGGGGTATTTGATTTCCCAAAGGTTATGGTAATGCATTTTTTTGTTTAGTTTTAGTCCATGGGCCTGGTACCATTAATTTGTCTGATTTAGACCCTGTTGAAGAATATCTATATCCTTAGGGGATTCAATGATTCCACGTTAGCCTTGGCTTCAGAGAAGTATATTCTGAACAGGGGTGGTCCCAGTACTGAACCCTTTAGCACACCACAAGTAAATGGCCTCTTGCTGAATCTGGATTTACCCACTTTAACCACATGTGTACTGTAGTTGAGCCAATTGGCTATCCATCTGGTAATCTAGGGATTTATGCCTAGTTTTGTGAGTTTATTTATAATACCTGAGTAGGGAATTGTGTCAATTGCCTTGGCCAGGTCAAGATAGACGGTATATACTGTTTTACCCTCATTCATGGCCTTAGTTACTTTATCAAAGAAATCTATCAGAATCAGTAGGAATGACTTGCCCTTGACAATGATGAATTGGGTCAGGTCCAGTGTTTGGAGGTTTCCTATGTCATTATTTATCAGATCCATGATTATTCTTTCCATGGCCGCCTTACATATAAGACTAGTCAAACTTATGAGTCTGTAATTTCCCTGGTCAGTAGATGGTCTCCCTTTATGCAAAGTAATGACTGTTGCTGTTCTCTATGCTATTGGGACAAAGCAATTCCAGAGGCTGTGTTTAAATAGAGATCCTAATGGGTCTGTTAAGCCCTGATTTAAGCTGTTTAAGAGGCAATCTGGTATATTATCATGCCAATTGAAGCCATGTTCTTAGCTTTAGAGAATGCATTGGCAACCTGTTCTTTGATGATAATTGGTGGTGGAGTGGTGGTGAATATTTCTTGGGGGAGAAATGGGGGTGATAAGGAGGTGAAATCTGAGCTGAATTTGTCAGCCAGCAGATTTGCTATATCTTCTATCTTCTGGCTGATTATAGGTGATGCCATCTACAACTAATTTCTCACATTGTTAGATGTTGCCCTTAAGACTGTTGACACATCTGAGAAATGCTTTATGGTTATCCTTATCTTGGAGGCTATTTTTACTTCAAAGTCTGGTTTCAGAACCTTCATTAGTTCCCTGATTCACTTGTTTAGACTAATGAAGGACATGTTGCTCTGTTGTGTACGTTTGCTCTTTCTTCTCGATAGGATGTTCTTTCTTTTGTTGGACATCCTATTAATCCGTTTTTGCGGTTTGACCTGGGTTTATTTTGGTCTGATACTACTGTTTCTACAACATCAGAGACATAAACAGGGGTCATGCTGCTCAACGCTAGAAGTCTAAATCTCAAAATGCACTCACTCGAAGCACTTCTTAAAATGGAGAACATCGACATTTGTGCTGTAACAGAGACCTGGTTCAAGGCAGCAGAAAACACCCCTGCACTACCAGGCAATAACTCATTCCACACCTTTCGGCTCCAGAATTTGGACCAAAGCTCCAAAGGCAGTGGTGTTTCCTTATTCATAAAGGATGTGCACACCTCCAGACTGGTACCCAAACATAACGCATCAGAGATACTTCAGGTGCAGCTAACACTGGACAAGACAGTGATTCAGGTCGTAGCCTGCTATAGGTCCCCAACCATGTCCCAAGACTCACACTCCACGTTCCTAAGCACCCTGGAGAATATTAGGGTCCAACCTGACACTCTCATATTGAGCGACTTCAACTACCCCTCCATTAACTGGCAAAACTACTCATGTATCAATACACTTGCCTAACGTTTCATGGAATTCATTAATTCCGATGCCCTGGACCAGCTCATTCTTATCCCCACTAGAGGTAGCAACATCCTTGACCTGGTCATTACTAACACGGGTGAACGTTGCTCTACACCAATAGTCAATTCTTCCCTGGTTAGATATGACCACAAACAAATCACCTTGGAAATCCACATCCTTCCCACCCCCACTCCAAAATTAACCACCATGAAAAACTTCTCCAAAGTTAACTTTGGGGTCCTAAAAACAAATATGGCTAACTTCATGGCACCCATGCAAATGGAGAATAGTTGCATGGCCGATGAATCATACACCAATGCACTGTATGAACATGTATGCAAATGCATGGATCTCGCCATACCCAGTAGAACCAAGACACTCTCCTCCAAAAAAAAGAAGCCAATCAATCTGTTCGTCCCCTGCCATAAACAAACTCTACAACAGGAGGAGGAAACTGATGCAGAATAAGGTGAAGTCCCAAGACTGGAAAAACTCCCTTATCAGCCTCAACAAAAAGTTGAGATTCCTCATCAAATCCTATAAAGCTATCTATGAAAACAGAATTGCAGTAGACAGTAAAGACAACCACAAGGCCTTCTATAGTTATGTAAAAAATCTCCACGGCAATACCCATATTAGCTCTGAGCTACTGCACAATGGCACCTCCTATACGGAGCCAACAGATATTGCCAATATACTGGCCGACAGATTCAGTGCCAACCTTACCCCTCTCTCTCCTGCCAAAGGACCAACCACAATGCCAGTAGATTGCTAGGCACCCAGTATTACTGCTGCACAGGTTAAAACAGCACTGTCCAAGGCCAGGAATACAGCTTCTATGGGATCTTACAATATCCCTGGCTGTGTTCTACATGAACTACAGAGTGAACTGGCACCTCACTTGTGTGCCCTGTTCAATCACAGCCTCACTTCAGGCTTTGTCCCTACCGAATGGCGCACTGCTACAGTCATCCCTCTCCATAAAGGAGGAGCGACTACAGACCCTGGGAACTATCGCCCCATTAGCCTGGCGAGTGTGATATGCAAATCCATGGAACACATCATCATGGACCTAATAAACAAGGATATAGGGAATCTCCAAAGTCTGGATCCCACACAATTTGGCTTTGTGAAGGGTAGATCATGCCTGCTCACCCTGATCGACTTCTTTGAGTCAGTCACCAGAGCTGTGGATGAAGGCAAGGTGGTTCTACAGCCTACCTTAATCTGGCCAAGGGCCAAGTCCTGGGTCCTCTTCTGTTTGGTATCTACTTCTCTGAAGTCCAGGCCAAAACAAAGGGACTCTGGCTGACAAAGTTTCAGACAATTGTAAGTTGGGATTTATTATTAACTCCCAAAGTGATGTTGACATCTTACAAAAAGGCCTCACTGAGACCGATTGGTGTCGGAACCATGGCCTTAAGCTCAATGCCAAAAAATGTGTTGTCATCCCCTTTGGGAAAAACCCGGTTCCCATGAATACCACATTGATGGTAGTCCACTGAACACAGAAGGCGTTATAAGAGATCTGGGAACACAGGTTGACAAACACCATTGACCAAATAGTGAATATGCCCACTAGAGGCTCCAACATACTGGACCTTGTGCTTACAAATATGGGAGAACACTGCACCCTCCCACCACACACACACACACACACACACACACACACACACACACACACACACACACACACACACACACACACACACACACACACACACACACACACACACACACACACACACACACACACACACACACACACACACACACACACACACACACACACACACACACACACACACACACACACACTTTAACCTCTTTGGTAATGTCCAACCATTAAGTTGTCTCCTTCAAAAACCAACTCTATAATCCCATTAAAACCAGTAACAGCTAGGAGCTATTCCAAGACAAATTATTTGTCATTAAGCGATGGATTGCCAAAATTCAATGCCCTTCCAAACCCAGAGAATACAGCAGCCACTGCTGAATTGCTCACAGAAACTCTGTACAGCTATGTCAATGGATGCATTGAAGTTGCTGTACCTACAAGAAGTAACCCTAGGACTAGCCCTAGAAATAAACCACCCTGGTGGCATTCCAAATTAAACAGGATATACAACAAAAGTAAAAAAAAACACATATGGGAAAAATCAGGAAGGGTAATTCCCATGAAAATAGAAACTCTCTCATCATAATAAATAGGAAACTAAGAGGTCTAATTAGGTCAAGCAAAACCAGTTTTGAGGTTAAGATAGCCTCTCAGGTGAAAGATAACCATAAGACCTTCTACAGCTATGTCAGAAACCTCAATGGGAGCACACAGCAATATGCTGAACTGGTGGTTAATAGTGTCGCATTCACTGAGCCTGGTGATATAGCAAACCTGATAGTGGTCAAATTCAGTTCCAGCTTTATCCCCCTCATACCCTCAACTATCCCCTCAAAAATCCCCTGAAACATAACCTCTCCAGCTGTAAACAGAAAGCATATACTGGCTGCACTCACTAAAGCCAAGAACATAGCCTCAATGGACTCCGATAACATTCCAGAATGCCTCATGAATAGTCTAAAATATGACTTATCAGGACCCCTGGAGTCATTATTTAACTATAGTCTTAAAACAAGTAAGGGTAGACAAAAACAGCAGCAAACAGTCAATTCTTGACTGGATCCTTACCAACAAAGCCTCACTGATCCATCACTCAGGTTGTTTTCCAGACTGTCTAAGTGACCACCTACCAACCTATCTCTTGAGGCACTAACTGTCCCAATAAAACTGTAATATACAAACAAGTACACAATAAAATAAACTTTTCCACATATACTTTTAAATTACTTCTCCAGAATTGCAAATGGTCCTCTCTAAAACACCTCCCACTAGACTTAGCTGTCCAATATTTCAGCAATAAATTTCTTGATTTACTAAACAGCCTAGCTCCTAGCAGGAATATTAGAACTAAAGCTAACTACTGCCTTTGGCTTATTAAAGAAACCAGACAACTACTAAAACAAAGAGACAAACTTTAGTCCCAATATCAGTCCAACAAAAGTAAAGCCTCCTTCGATAACTATCATTACCTAAGAAATATATCCAAAAACAAATCAAGAACGATAAAAAAAAAACGTTTCTATACCATAATCCAACACAAACACCAAAATAATCCACAAAACTTCTGGGGTACCATTAAACAACTTCTACATCCAGGTCAAACCTAAACTTCAACTCCCAATACCTCTAACTCAAAAGAAAGTATAGTCACCCAATTCAACTCCTTTTTCATAAACTCTATACTCTCACTCATAAAAAACAAAAATAATACTCCATTAGTCACCCAACCTGAAACTACAGTTACCCCTACTACTATTGCACTCTCACTACAACCCATCCAAATAGAGTAAAAAAACTGTTAACCAAGCTAAAACCCACATCTCTTGCCGCTGATAAGATACCAAATTAATACATCAAGTTAGCAGCTGATGTCATCTCTTATCCTGTCTCTAGCTTGATCAATAGATCCATCTCTGAACAATACATCCATAAGATTTGGAAAATTTCCTATGTAATACCTCTCCACAAAAGGTGGCTTCTCACTAGAACTTTCCAATTATAGACCAATATCCATGTTATCACCCTTTTCAAAAATTTTGGGAAAAGGCATCCACTCTCAATTATTGGACCATCTATCAACTAATACTCTTCTAGCTAATTCACAGCATGGATTTCATCCCAGCCACAGCACCACAACTGCCCTATTAAATCTCATGTACATTGTAAATCAACTCAAAAATGACGGACAATTTGTCTCCTCTTCATAGATATGTTAAAGGCATTTGACACAGTATTCCACGAAAAGCTCTTGCATGAGCTTGCATCCCTTAACATATCTAAAGATGGCCTCTCCTGGTTCCACAACTATCTTTCTGATCACCAGCAGGCTGTAAAGTGGCAACATGATTATTAATCCCTACTACCCGTAACTATAGGTGTTCCACAAGGATCAATACCAGGCCCATTTCTCTTCTCTGAGTTCACAAACAGACTTCACACTGCTGCCAGCCTTGCCAGTGTCATACAATATGGAGATGACTCCACTGTCATCTGTGCAGAACCTGCCCTGCCACAACTACTAGAAAATCCTTTTCTGCCATTGAATCTTACCTTGACAACTATCAACTCATTCTAAACCCTAACAAAATCAGACTAATGCATTTTCTTAACAACCACCACAAGTCCAACAGGCTCAGGCAGCACTTTATAATCACCACATCTAACAACACATTAATAGAGCCAGTTTCTGAAACCAAGCTACTAGGTGTCACCATTGATAACAGTTTGAGATTTGACAAGCAAATACCACTTGTTATTAAAAAAGCCCACATAAAATTAGGTTCTCTCTACAGAATTAAGAATTACCTCACCAACTCATCCAAACAAGTTATTGCCAGGACCCACCTATTTTCTATACTAATGTACGCCTCCCCCATCTTCACAAACCTCAGAAAAAATGACTTAAACAAGGTGGAAACATGCTACCACAACATTGCCAAATGCACAGCAAACCTACCTCACCGAAACTATCACTGTGTTGCTCTCCAACAACTAAAATGGCTACAGCTATCCAATCTCTTATCCTTCAAACAACTTATAGTAACCCACTCTGTCATATATAAATATGATAAATGTCCATCCCTCCATACCCTAATTCAAACCCACACTAATAATAGACCCTTGAGATCCTCTAAAAAATGACTGCTAAAAGTAAATCCAATATCAGCTCTGGGGATTCTCTTTATTCAAACCACATCTCTAAATCATGGAATTCCATCCCTCAGACTATCCTTAACACCAGTAACCCCACCTTGTTCAAAAATATGCTTAAGACTGATCTAAATGACACTCGGTTATACTCCTGATCATTCCCAGGCCAAACAGATATTATTTTCATCTTCTTTTCCCCAACCCATTATGTTTTCTTTGCATCCACTCTTCCTAAACTACCAAACCTACCCCTGGGCCCCTTATATAGTCTTCTCCAAACCTCATCCACAGCTATATATTCACTAGTTTCTGCTCATCCGTCATCTCTCCCACTATTCCTTTTTATTTCCTGTCTGCCTATCTTAAACCACATCAGCATTCTTTATATAAACTGCACATTTCTCCAAATTGATTGATGTTGTCCATGACTGTGTTAAATACTTGTATCCACACTTTTTATTGAACACTGTGATACTTTTGTGAATATTTCATTGCTGTTTAGAAGTTTTTCTTTAATGATGATCACTGACTTCTGTAAAGTAACTTTATATATCCTAGTAAGTCTGTGTTGTTTAATTTTGTGAAAACAAGCAGTTGGTTTAAGTATTGATCATATAACTATAACTACTGTAATGATTGTACCTGTTGCTGATTGTTTTGACTAAATGCTGTATTGTTTTAATTAAAAACAAAAGACAAAAAAACTTGTATTATTTATATGTGGAACTTTTCTCCCCAGGCATCTGTTGAAAATGGGCTACTAGTCTCCCCAGTAAACACATGTGAAATAAAATAAAATAAATAAATTTGTGCCATGTGAATGGAGGACTGCAATGGTCATCCCGCTGCATAAGGGAGTTATGACAGACTTCTGAGAGGTGATCTTTGCCTGGTATACAGTACATTCCTGGACCCTGTTTTGATGAACCTTTTGCACATCTGCAAAGCAAACAGCATCAGAGCTACTAGACTAAGAGACCTAAAGTATGCTTGCGACATAAATAGGACATGTTGGAGAGACAGATATGTTTCTTAAAGAATTCCCATTCTCTGGTACAGGCTCCCTATCCATGTGAAACAGTGTTCCTGCCTTTGCCTTTTTAAGCTCAACTTGGACCAGTGGATGGGTTATTGAAAATTTACCCCTGGTTCTGGCTATGTCTCTGATGAACAGAGGCAGTCAGTAAATCAGCACCTACATAAATCAAATTTGTGGGTCACATTTGGGTTGCATATCAAGGCTTGTAAGGGCCCTAGCGGTCGTTAGCCTTGTATTCACTTATCAACCTAAGAACCTATGAAAAAGCAGAATCTCTGCCAATTGCAAATAAAGCCAAATACATGCTAAACATCCTTGTATTTAAAATTCTTACACAAGGTTGCTGGCCAGCATTAAAAAGATTACTCCAGAACAGAGATCAAAACTACTCTCAGGAATAGCCAAAATAATTCAATCATACTGAACATATCTAGACTTAAACTGGTAATAGGTGGAAAAGTTTTATCCATTGTGGGTCAGTTTTATGGAATGAGCTACCATTAGATATAAAAAAATGTCAAAATCATTCATGTATTCAAAAAATGTCTTAAACAGCATTTTCAAAATGAATTTAAATGCATCTTTTCTCATGACACTAGTGAAGATACAAGCTAAAAGTGTTAGACAACCCTTTTTACTATTGTCAGACTATTTTTAATACTGTTAAACACATCTCAATCAAATCTTAAATAAACAAAATAACTTTCTACATGTACAGAGTGTAATTACTACATCTAAAATGTTATGCTCTATGTGTATAGTCTGTTCTGCAAATATCATTTTGTGTACCAAATGCTGTGAATGTGAATAAATATCTTGTAACCTATGTAATTTGTATACACTGAATTCTTTTAATTGTCAAATGGTTTTCATCTTCAAAGTTCTGTAATGCTTTGCTGTTTGTTGTACTGTTGTGTATTGCATGCTAATAAGAATTATTGCCTAAAGAATCATTTCTTGGTTGAAAAGGGTCTAAGGACCAGTTCACCTACTCCACCTACCCGGTATGGAATAATAAATAAATAAATAGTTTCTGTTTTTCTTGATTTTTGACATTTATATTTTTAAGTAGGCTGTATTCAAAGAAGTAACTTAGATCGCTTTGTCACACCAATGTATTTGCCCACCCCAGTTTCCGTAACAGCTTTGCAGTCATCTCTCCAAACTTTTTTTTCATGTTGCTTAGTATGACTGTCTTCCATTCTGCTGTGCAACTTTTGCATGTCTTTCTCTTTCTTGCTATCATTGTTCTTATACACCTGGCCTCACTCAACTCTTTTTCCCTTCCTATTATTTTCTCCCTGCTGTGATATACCTTGTGAAGCTCTGCTTTAACAACATCTGTTCCTTTACAGCTGAGGTTATTTTTGGCAAGTAGTCTCCTCTCTTCCTATTTGCTACTTCAGTCCCAGGTAATCATATGCCCTTGTCCAAGCCTCATCCTTAGCCAGAACCTAAATCTGTAATCCATTCACGTGGCCTTGGCCAATGGTGGCAGTTCTGTGAACCTACTTCACACCTCCATTTATTTGCTCTGTCTTGTGGCTTCCTTACTTACAATATCTTCATCTTTCTTCTTCTAGCCACTGATTCCCTGATTCATATATATATATATATATATATATATATATATATATATATATATATATATATATAAAAATGTGTGTGTGTGTATGTTTGTGTATGTATAGATACATATACCTATCTGTCTATATATCTATATCTATCTATATCTGTATATATATATATATATATATATATATATATATATATATATATATATATATGTGTGTGTGTGTGTGTGTGTGTGTGTGTGTGTGTGTGTGTGTGTGTGTGTGTATGTATAGAATCCCTATCTGTCTATATATATATATATATATATATATATATATATATATATATATATATATATATATATATATAGATAGATAGATATAATTTATATATATGGTTTACTATCACAATCGTGACTTACGGAACAAAATCCATTCATATGAGAGACTCACAACACCGAAGACAGCAGAGTAAGTAGGTCAGTATGTTGAATGTCATGGCGAGTTTTCATATTAGGCATTATTCGACATACTGTTTTCCCTTCACCTTTTACCACAGTAAGTTAAGTTCTGGTTTACAGCAGTACGAACATACTGAACAACACTGAACTTCACGTTTTTGCAGGGGGGAAGGTCCCCTGCACCCCCACACCTCCTACAAATTATATATTCCAACTCCAAAATCACACTACAATCTGGAAAAGGATAAATTTCCCAATCTGCACTGTACTGCAATCCCTATTTGTAATGTCAACCACGTATCAGCAAATGCACAGTAGCATTCTCTGCACCGGGCAGTCGCAAACATGAAGGTCGGCAATACAGGATTCAGCCAACTGTAATTCAACATCCCGTGTTTGCTGAACCTTCATTCAACATTTTGATAGTAAACCATTTATATATATATATATATATATATATATATATATTATATATATATATATATATATATATATATATATATATATATATATATATATATATTAAATAAATGCATACATATATATATGTGTGTATATGTATGTATGTATGCATGTGTATGTATGTATGTGTATGTATATATATATATATATATATATATATATATATACATATATATATATGTAGAGAGAGAGATTGGTAGATGTGTGTGTGTGTGTGTGTGTGTGTGTGTGTTTGTGTGTGTGTGTTTGCACGTGCGTGCGCATGCGTGTGTGTGTGTGTGTTTGCACGTGCGTGTGTGCGCATGTATGTGTGTGTGTGTGTGTGTATGTGCATGCGTGTACATTATATGTGTGCGATGCTTTTTCTTACCTTTACTAATTACTCCAGTCACAACCTAGTTCACGCTGCACATTTCCACTTCTACTCAACTCTTTTTTTCTTTCCCCCTTCCTTCCAGCTAGTCTCCCATGTAATAGAATATTCTGCCACCAACAGCCCTGACTAAGAGTACTTTATTTCTGACTTTCTGGGACCATACTGTCCTTCCTTCCTTCCTTCCTTCCTTCCTTCCTTCCTTCCTTCCTTCCTTCCTTCCTTCCTTCCTTCCTTCCTTCCTTCCTTCCTTCCCCAAATCAGTGAGGGGTTTGCCATAATTATGTAATTTTGTTGGACTGTGATGCCATCTTCCATCTATGGTTTAGTCTATATCTCTGATAAATGAACCAGATCACTCTTGTCTTGGTTTCCACTGGCTCACACAGCATAGTCTGAATTTCTTCTTTCTCTGAAGTGTCTTTTGAAAGTGTCAGTATAAATGTTGGCATAAATTCCATTGCCTTTTCTTAGTATAATGCTACTAAGCAGGTATTGTAATTAGCTTTAAATGTTTTGCTAGAAAAAAACTTCTAAATTATGTGCTTTCCTAAACATTTCTTTTATGCTGAGGTGTCAAATAGCCTATTAGTGAGTGCTTTTGGTAACTAAGTTAGAGTGATAATTCATACTGTGCACTTAGATTTCATACATTCCTTAACTGTTATCCCAATCTGAATCTAAAATTAGTTAATTAGTTTTGCTAAGGATATGTGTTATTTGTAGAATTACCCCCTTTATATTCAGTAACTTACAGGGTGGTTCTTCAAAATTAGCAGATTGTGTGACAGATACTGAAAGGAAATAACATAAGGTTTCATATAACACCTAAAATGGCATGCAGAGACATTGTAAAGTTAGGCATATGCGGAACACAGCAGGGAAGATATTAGTATAATGTTTTCTTTGTTACCAGCAGTCGTGATGCTGGATCAGAAGTAATGAGAAATACTTTTTTCATAGGTTCATAGGTTCATAGGTGTTTACTATGCTAACGACCACAAGGGCCTTTTTAAGCCTAGCCTTTCATCCCAAATCTCTGACAAGTTCTGACACCCTTGATAAGTGTATGCATGGGCCTGGGAGATAAACCATTTACAGGTCACCTGTTTGGATTACAGACATAGGTGCCAAACCATCAATGAATTTCCGGTTTCCCATCCAATTGCCCAAGTTGCACTTGAATTGGGTAAGGGAGAATCTCTGCTTCATATGGATGGGGAGCCTGTTCCATAGATTGAGTAGTCTCTGGGATACATACCTATCTCTCCAGCAGGTCCTATTTATATCATAGGCAAGGTTTAAGTCTTTAGAATGGGTAATTCTGGTACTGTTTGTTTTGTGTATATGCAGGAGGTCCATCAAAGTGGGGTCTGACAATGCCCTGTATGCTAGTCATACATCTCCCCTCAAAAGCCTGTAGAAGACAGAAAACAGGGATAGGGCCTTGAGGAGGTCAGCATAGCATATATTACTTACGCCTTGTATTCTTTTAGCGAGAAACCTATGGGGTTGTTCCAGTTTTTGGATATGCCCAGTTTGGTACATACCAAAGGGGCATTGTACTCAATGATAGGTCTGGCGAATACAGTGGAACAATGACTTCCTTGGTCTTAGATGCCATACTTTTGTTTATAAGTTGCACAACATAGAATGATTTGCTCACCACTGTAGACACGTGATTAATGATCAAAGGCTAGATTACTATCTGCGTGTGTCCTTAAGTCCCTAACTACTGGGTGAAGTCTAAGGGGTGTGTTGTCAATATGATAGTTACCAGGGATGGATGACTTCCCAAATGATACTATTATGGCATTTAGTTTTAGTCCATGGCTCTGACACCTGTTGTTTGTCTGTGTCAGTCCCTCCTGTAGAACATTTGTGTCAGTGTGAGATTCATTGACAGCTCCTAATTTGCAATCATCTGCAAATTTAGTCAGCCAGAGACCACTGACCTTGGCCTTGACTTCTGAAAAGTAAATGCCAAAAAGGAGCAGTCCAAGGACTGATCCCTGAGGGACTCCACTTGTGTCTGGCCTCTTTGTAGAGGTGGACTCCTCATTTCTAACTTCCTGAGTCCTGTCTGTGAGCCAGTTTGCTATCCACTGGTTGACATAGGGGTTTGTACCTAACCTCTTGAGTTTGTCAAAATGCCCGAGTAGAGTATTGTGTCAAATGCCTTGGCCAGGTCAAGGTAGGCAGAGTGAATGATTTTGCCCTCATCCATTGATTTGGTGACCTTCTCAAAGAAGTCCACCAGGTTGAGTATGCATGATCTGCCCTTGGCAAAACTAAACTGGGTTGGATCCAGTGTCTCGAGGTTTACTATATCTCTATTGATCATCTCCAGGATAATTCTTTTCATGGCTTTACATATAAGACTAGTGAGACGTATGGGTATGTAGTTTCCAGAATCTATAGATGGCCTACCTTTGTGCAGAGGGATGACTGTTGACTTTCTACATTCATGAGGCACGAAGCCTGTTTGGAGGTTGCAGTTAAATACTAATTGCAGAATTCCATAATTTAAATTTTGTGATGAGAAAAATTGGACATGATGTAGTGGAACTTGATTAATGATCAAAGGCTAGATTAGTATCTGCATGTGTCCTTAAGTCCCTAACTACTGGGTGAAGTCTAAGGGGTGTGTTGTCAATATGTTAGTTACCAGGGATGGATGACTTCGCAAATGATACTATTATGCATTTCTTGGCATTTAGTTTTAGTCCATGGCTCTGACACCTGTTGTTTGTCTGTGTCAGTCCCTCCTGTAGAACATTTGTGTCAGTGTGAGATTCATTGACAGCTCCTAATTTGCAATCATCTGCAAATTTAGTCAGCCAGAGACCACTGACCTTGGCCTTGACTTCTGAAAAGTAAATGCCAAAAAGGAACAGTCCAAGGACTGATCCCTGAGGGACTCCACTTGTGTCTGGCCTCTTTGTAGAGGTGGACTCCTCATTTCTAACTTCCTGAGTCCTGTCTGTGAGCCAGTTTGCTATCCACTGGTTGACATACGGGTTTGTACCTAACCTCTTGAGTTTGTCAAAATGCCCGAGTAGAGTATTATGTCAAATGCCTTGGCCAGGTCAAGTTAGCCAGAGTGAACGATTTTGCCCTCATCCATTGATTTGGTGACCTTCTCAAAGAAGTTCACCAGGGTGAGTAGGCATGATCTGCCCTTGGCAAAACCAAACTGGGTTGGGTCCAGTGTCTCGAGGTTTACTATATCTCTATTGATCATCTCCATGATAATTCTTTTCATGGCTTTACATATAAGACTAGTGAGACATATGGGTATGTAGTTTCCAGAGTCTATAGATGGCCTACCTTTGTGCAGAGGGATGACTGTTGACTTTCTCCATTCATGAGGCATGAAGCCTGTTTGGAGGTTGCAGTTAAATACTAATTGCAGAACTGCATAATTTAAATTTTGTGATGAGAAAAATTGGACATTTAGATGTAGTGGAACTTAGTACAAGCAATTAATGTTATGAAGTGCTTTCTGTAGTCAGATCTTGAGTCCCTCAATCTCCATTTGCCTACTGAGGAATTCTGAGAAATCACTTAACTAGTCGGTGCTCCCATTGCCTTGAAAAGGGGCATTTGTACTAGGTGGGCTTATCTGGCTAACAGATAAATAAATAAATAAAATAATTATTCTTTGAAAGCTCTCTTTTGGCATTTTGAGGTGTCCTACCATCTATGCCATATTCTAACTTCTATTACTTTTGTATTGTTTTTGTTTGTTTATCTGTTCAATATGGTGGTGACTGGTGGAGTTCCCCAGGGCTCTGTGCTAGGCCCACTCCTCTTTGGCATCTACTTCTCAGATATCAAAGCCAATGCAAAAGACCTCTGGCTAACCAAGTTTGCAGTTGATTGCAAAGTGGGAGCAGTCATTAAATCCCCCCAGGATGAGAACACCCTTTAGCAAGATCTAATACAAACACAGACAGAATTGAGGTGCCAAAGC
This sequence comes from Protopterus annectens, assembly GCF_019279795.1. Lineage (NCBI taxonomy): Eukaryota > Metazoa > Chordata > Ceratodontiformes > Protopteridae > Protopterus > Protopterus annectens. Next base: position 1,110,205,658 of record NC_056730.1, read on the forward strand.
CATGGCTAAAAACTCAATACGAAGAAATGCATAATAGCACCTTTTGGGAAGTCTGCCACCCGGGTAACTATGTCATCAATAAACACCCTTAAAAGATGATTCATTAGTCAGGAATCTGGGGGAATTGTATATAGTAATCTAGCCTTCGAGCAACATGTGTCCAAGGTGGTAAGAAAATCCTTCTATGTTGCTGAACTTATAAGCAAGTGCATGGCATCTAAGTTCAGAGAGGTCATCATACCACTGCACTCAGCCCTCATCAGGCTTATCCTAGAGTATAATGCCCCCTTCAGTATGTACTTGACCAGACACAAGCAGCAACTGGAACATCCCATTCTCTGGAACAACCTCCCCATTCATGTGAAGCAGAGCTCCTCCCTATCCCTATTTAAGTACAACTTGGACCAGTGGATGGGTAATTGGAAATTAACCCCTGGTCTGGCACCTATGTCTCTAATAGACAGAGGCAGTCAGCAAATCACCCCCTATAAATCAAATATAAATAAAATGTGTGGGTCACACGTGAGTTGCATGGCTAGGCCTTTAAGAGTCCTAATGGTCATCAGACTAGTATACACTTATTACAGGTCAGTCTCTGACCATGCCCTAATGGAAATGCTACACATTCATAAATTAAACTGCATGAGGGTCACTCACTCTGGGGATCTTAACCAAGCCTCTGACATGAACAGATCATGTTGGAGAGATAGATACATCTCCCAGAGACTGCCACTTCTCTGGAACAAGCTTCTAATTAACATAAAACAGAGCACTTCCCTGACCCTTTTCAAATGCAACCTAGATCAATGGATGGGTAACTGCAAATTCGCTCCTGAAGTGGTGTCCATGTCTTTCCTGGCCAGAGGAAGTCAGTATTAATTACCATAGACCCTTACCTCTGCGAACTTTACTCACCTAACCACTGACAATCGGGGCAACTCCGGATAAATATGCCTAGGCTTGTAAGGGCTCTAGGGCTATTAATCTACTAACCTTCTATGTACCTGTGAATCAATTAACCAATATTAAGTCATTTTTGTGGGTGCCCTTGTTGTGTAGCTCTATACAATGTGGTGTAAGACAGCATGCCACAGTTTGTCAGAATTCACAGCTCCCCCAAAACCTGAGAACACAGTTACCTATGTAGAATTATTTACAGATACCCTGTACAAACATGAAAATGGCTGCTTGAGGCTGACATGCCTACCAGAGATAAGCCCAGATCTAACAGAAAAACAAGCCCCATTGCTGGAATCCTTACCTTAAGAGGGTATATAACAAAAGGAAAAAAGCCATGGCCAAAATCAGAAAGAGAAACCCTCATATAGAGACAAGAGCTCTCTTATTTAACTAAACAAGAAACTAAGAGGTCTAATAAAGTCCAGCAAGGCCAATTACAATGTCAGGATTGCCAACCAGGGTAAGGACAACCACAAGGTCTTCTTTAGCATTATCAGGAACCTTAAAGGTAACGCTCAGCAGTGTGTAGAACTGGTGGCAAATGACACAACCTTCACTGACTGGAGTGACATGATGAATCTACTGGCTGATAAATTTAGCTCCAACTCCCCCTCCCCCATTTCCCCTTATGTAATCTCATCTAGCATACCACCCCCAACTATCAACAGGGAGCAAGTCCTGATGATGTTTGCTAAGGCCAAAACCTCTGCTTCAGTGGGCCCTAACAATATTTCTGGTTGCCTCTTAAATAGCCTAAAACATGACACAGCAAGACCACTTGAGACACTCTTGTTCTACAGCCTCAAAACAGGTTACATGCCAGGTGAATGGAGGGACAAAATGGCCATCATTTTCATAAGGATGAACCATCAGCTGACCTGAGAAACCATGGATCCATAAGTCTGACAAGTCTAATATGCAAAGCCATGCAACGAATTAACATGGAAATGATCATCAAGGACATTGGCAAACTACAGCCACTTAATTTATCCCAGTTTGGCTTTGTTAAGGGAAGGCCTTGCCTACTCAATCTAGTAGACATCATTGAGAGGGTCACCAAGGTTATGGATGAGGGGAAAATGCTGTATACTGCCTACCTTGACCTGGCCAAGGCATACAATACAATACCCCACTCAGGTATGGTTGACAAACTCCCAGCACTAGGCATAAATCCCTACATAACTCTCTGGATTATTGGCTGACAGGCTCATAGATAGAACCAAGAAGTCAAGATTGGTGGGACTACCTCCATCAGGAGAATGGTCACCAGTAGAGTACCCCAAGGCTCCATCTTCGGCTGACTCCTGTTTGGCATCTACTTCTCGGAAGTCAAGGCTAATTTCAAAGGCCTCTGGCTCACCAAGATTCCCCCATGACTCCAACATCCTTCAAGAGGGTCTAACTCAAACAAATGACTAGTGTCAAAGTCAAGGATTAAAACTCAATGTGAAGAAATGTATTATAGTGCTCTTTGGTTAATTGTCTACCCAAGCTAATTATTCCATCAATAAAACACCCCTAAGAATTGACCTGATAAAATATATGTGGGAATATATATACATAATAATATAGCCTTCGACCAACACATAGCCACAATAGTAAGAAAATCATTCTATGTCACACAATTCATAAGTAATGGTATGGCATCTAGGTCCAAGAAAGTTATAGTACCACTCTACTCAGCCCTTATGAGACTCATTATTGAGTGAAATTCCCTCTTTGGCATGTACCTAACTAGACATTTGCAATAGCTGGAACACCCTCAAAGGCTCCTCACCAGGAGAATCCAGGGTATGAATACCCTGTCTTACACAGATTGTCTTAATGTCCTATCTCTGTACTCTGTGTCCAACAAGTTACTGAGAGGTGATCTATGCCTGGCATACAAGGCATTCTCAGATCCAGCACTATTGGATCTCTTGCACCTCTGCAAATCAATCAGCAACAGAAACACTAGATCCAAGGACCTGACTTTTGCCTGTGACATAAGTAGAACATGCTGGAGAGACTGATATGTGTCTCAAAGGATCTGTGCACTATGGAATAAGGTCTCCATCCTCCTCTCACAGTTTTGAACAACTCAGGCAAATAACCCAAACAGCTTTCACCTCCATAGAAACCTAGCTCAACAATGCTCAATTAATATTCAATCCCAATAAAACAAAACTCCTCTTATTTACACCAAAGACCCCTCCAACTGACCTTAAAATATACTCACTAAATAACACAGAAAATTAAATAGTTTCACAATCAAATTATTAGGCATTATTACTGACCACAAACTTACCATTGATCAGCATATAAACAATGTAATCAAGAAAATACACTGCAAATTAGGAATGCTCTAACATCACAAACACTTCATGAATACAGCCACCAAAATTACCCTGGCCACCACCTACCTCCTTCCCTTATTATTATATGGTACCCCTCTACTAACAAACCTCCAAAACATAGTACAAAACCAGGACCGTAGCAACAAAGAATGTGGCCCCTTCCGAACATACGTCTGGGGCCCTTTACACTATCCTTCTGAAATTAACATTTTATTGGCCACACTATCCACACACATCAACAAATGCCTTAAGATCAAGCTAAAAATAATCCTAAACTACTAGAGCTTAGTGCTTACTATAGTGTAACTATAATAATAAATCCAGTTCTTCAATTGCGTAAATATGCACGTCAAAAGACTGCTTTCACCCAATGAACTCACGTATGCTGTATTCATCGTTAATGAAATACATAAAATGTAATTCAAAAGTTACATTAAAATGCAGTTGGTCCATGACTGTTCAGTTAGCATAATGCACACAAAATTGCATACATAATTATTAACAAAACATGTCTGGAACAGAACAGGGTGACAAATGTCTTCTTAGCATGCTAACATATATACAGGGTTCATATTATGTATACATAGGCCTACAGTGTACACACATTCCGTACACCGTTAGCGTATTTACGCAAAGCACTTCTTTTGAGCCTTGTTTTCTGCAAATTGGTTAATCAGTGCATCATAGTCCAGAGATCTGGCAATCTTGTTTTCGATTGAGATAACTGCAAGTGCAGAAATCCTGTCATCTGTCATGGTTGAGCGCAAGATATTTTTGATCAGTTTCATCCTGCTGAAGCTGCTTTCAGCACCGGCGACAGTAAGTGTGGTCAGAAGAATTCTGATGCAAATGCAAAGATTCGGATATACCTCCTGAAGGCTGTTCTTGTATATGTACATTAAAAAATTGTTTGCCAAGTCCTCTTTTTCTCGATGACATAAATAAAACAATTCAATTCCATTATGAGTTCGTTGGCATCAATGTCTCCCATTTTTCTTTCAAAATTTTTGGAGTGATTCTCTAGTTCATTTTCTCTGTGATACTGCTTCAGGCTGTTGGCATTATACAGAAATCCAAACAACTTATACCACTGCACGAGTTGGACAAATAGCGACAAAACAGAAGATATGGCTTGATCAGTGACAACAAGAAAGAACCGTGATTTGATTTTTTCTTCAGCAGAAAGATGACTCGAATCATCAGCACATTCGTAATCAAACATTCTCTTTTTACATGGCACTCTGGTTTCTGGAAACACCTGCTCAATACCCATATGCTGTGCTATTTCACGTGCATTTGTGACAACAGAGTTATATCCTGTATTTCGATAGTCTTGCAAACACTTAATTGCAGTACAGACTTCTGCCTGCAGGACGTCAATTGAAACATCTGGTGACTGAATTAATTTGATGGTTTTATTGACGTAAAACAGTATATCGTACCACGTGCACACAGAATAAAAGACCACGTAGTAACATGGTCTAAAACTGCATCGGCTTCTGTTGCTGTATTGCCATCTTTCTTTTCGAGTGCATGTTCTCGCAAAGATGACAAAGCATTGCACAATTCTTCAAGGTGATAGCAATACAATTCTCCAATGTGATAGCAATGGCTTTACAGCATCAATTCTCGCTTCCCAACGAGTGTCCGATAACCCTTTAACAGATATTGGCATATGTTCTTGAAGTATATCCCAACGTGAAGGTGACGAAAAGACAACGTATATTCCTTTAATCAGACCAAAAAAGTCAACGGCATATTTCAATTACTTTGCCATATCTGAGATTCCAAGATTCCAAGTGTGAGCTCCACATGGTACATATTATGCACGGTCATTTATTTCTAGCATGCGGGCTTGAACTCCTTTATTCTTTCCTCTCATATTGGAGCCGTTATCATAAGCTTGGCCTCTCATGTCAGCAATGTCTATTCCTAAGTTGTCTGCCTTTTCAAGAAACTCTTCCAATAAACCCTTGCCAGTTGTATCATGAACATTAAGAAAGCCAACAAATGCTTCATGAATATTGACACCATCATCACTGTTGTACTCAACAAAGTGTAACACCACTGACATCTATTCTTCATGTGACACGTCAGGAGTACAGTCCAAAATAACCGAGTATTATTTTACTTTTTTAAGCTGCGCTATGTTGGCCTCTTGAATGTTACTGGCAACAAGTTGAATCAGCTCGTTTTGGATCTGTGGACTGAGGTACTGAACATGTCTCTCTCCCTTCTTAATCCTCTGTAAAAGTTCGCTGAGGACAGTATCACACTTTGCAAGCAATTCAAACAGTCCCAAAAAGTTGCCATTCGAATGATCGCCAAGCTTTTCATTACTTCCTCGAAATGCCAAGTTTCTTTCAGATAAGAAAATAATGACATCAATCATGGGTTTGACAACATCTCTCCAAAAATCTCTTTCTTTCATAATAGCCTGCAATTCGACTTGGTCAACAGATGTACGGTTTACTATGCCTGACTGAAGGTCAAACCATTTCACCATACAGTTTTGATGACCTTTGCCTGTTCCATGCTGCTAAAGTCTTTTTTGACAGTGCTTTTCAAGCAGATGTTCCACTACGTAGTGGTATGCCACCAGTGCCAAATAATTTACAACAAAAACAAAAAAATGGCATCTTTCTGGACTGAGTACATTAACCATGAATGTTTTATTGTCTCACCATTTGCTATGGTTCGATAGAAATGAGTACTTGTGAACCTCCGTCTTTCCTCGTTAAATGGAAATCTATAACTTTCATTCTGCTGTGGTGGGCCATGTTCAACAATGTCACACACTTGTCTGTCTGATATTATAGACAACCAATCTCCGGGATCATCAGTCAGTGGTTCAAATTCAGTTACTTCTTTCTGGCTGCAGCTGGAATATCTGTCACAGTTTGTTTGGTAGTAGAACAACTGGCTTCACCTCTGACCTCATTTGAAGCACTTCTGGATACTTCTGCTTCTGGATGCAACTCGTCACTGCTAGCGCTGCCCGTTTCATGTGCCTGTACCTGCACATTGGATTGCAGTGTAAAATACGTTGACAACTTTGGAATTTTCTCAAGTTGCTTCTCGGTATCTTTTGCTGCCTTTCATTTACTAGCTCCGCTCTTATACGTTCTGTTAGACAACATCACAAAGCATGCCTTTTCATTGGAAACACTAAAAAATGTAACAACTACATTAATAACATTTATTTTTCCACCGATCGCCATTATGAACACAAATACACATTCTTTGAATAGGCCCAACAGTAACAGACACATACACAGAGCCTCCTCTGCTTTCATACACACATTCACTCACACACGCAGACAGCATAAACACACAAACGCTTTTTTGTTTCATTTTTTACACTCGCTAAACAGCAAATGCGCTGCTCAACGAGTGTAAAATATCTGCTTGTTCGCCCAGGCATACCTCTCAACTGTACAGAGTTTCGCAGAATTTCCAGATTTTTGCCTCATATTTTTGGTCCATTTTTCATAAAATTGTGGTTTTCTGGCAAATTAGTGGCAAATCATTAAAGACTGAAGTTAGAAAAGAATGATAGCCATTTGAGTTTAAGACTGCATACCCTTCAGAAAATTCACGGTAAAGCAAAACCTGTTATTCTATCACCTTTCTAAGTCTGTAAGTGCAATATTAAAAAATTGTCCCTATTTTTGGGCCTTTAGCCCACTTTTATTAATGGCATGATTCGATCTCTGTCTTACGTACTCTCATACTCTGTCACACACAAGCTTTTTTTCTTTTCTGCTATGAAGCGGCGGATCCATCTTGCTGCCACTATTATTTGTATATTAACACCCTTCTAGAGAAGGTTCCTTCTTCTCCAATCAGGTTGCCAGTGTACTGCTGCCTATTCCATAAATACAATATCGCCCACTAGTGTTAGACTCCATTAAATCCACAATTAAATTATCAGCACACAGCACTGTCCTCTTGACGCAGGTCTTACAGAGTGCGAGGCCTCCTCCGAAATCCTGTGAAATATTAAGATGTCTATGATGGGTTTTAAATAAGCTCAAGTTGTCACCTAGTAAGTGAACTGGAATGTTAATTCAGTAACAAGGACAGATGGCTGTATATACAGACCGGTAAGAAACGATAGAAACTAACAGCTGACTAAAAAAAGAAACCGGTGACGGGGTTATATAATGGTGTTAAGTTACTAGGGTTTAGCACCTCTCTATTTATGGAATAGGACAGCTTTTACCTGGGATTTGTGTCCCAAGAAAAGAGGAAATGTGACAGCTGTCTGGAGATTTGTGGGATAAAATATACATTTCCCATTAGTTTCATGATGACACAATTATTTGTAGCTGAAACAAATTCTGCCTATGCGTGGCTGCAGACCCAACTAAAATTGAAACTGACCGACAGGCAACTGATGGCTGTCAATAGCATTATGATGTATCACCTTACATTTTCTTGTCACTTTTAGGGGCCCCCTTCATCAAATGGTATGGAGGCCGCTCGCTACATCTCTGTAAAAAACAAACTCGAATCCTGCTACAATAAAATCATAAAACTTGCTATAAGTGCATTATACTGCAAGCATCACTGTACAGCACTAACAAAACTCAACTTGCTCGAATTCCCTCATTATCTTAACTACCTTCAACTAACTTTTGCTCACAATATTATATTTAAACCAGAAAACTGTCCTGACCTAAAGCCCATTCACCAAAGCTCTGTACCAACTAGGACCCTTCATTCCAAAGACAAGCAACTTCTAAGTCTATATAGACAAAACAAAAAATCCAGCCAATGCTTATATTCTTACTATATTTTCAAACTCTGGAATGCCTCACCTCTGGATATTAGAGCCATAACAAATCTTAGCAATTTCAAACATACATTAAAAAACTTTCTTCTCAATACACGTATCTGCCAATGTACCAAAGCACCCTAATATCATTTGCACTCCCCCTTTCTTTACTTCTTGATCTACCTCCTTCACCAATATCACTAATTATTTTACATACACCCCCACTCGAGATACTTCCTCCTGTCTTTTTTCACCCATGCCCAGCCCTCATCTGATATCCTCCTTCTTTTCTCTGACCTTATATCCCAGTTATCACCTCCCACCACCTCATTTCCTGATACCTGGGACCTCCTCTCCATCTTTTCCACCACCCTCTGCTCCTTCTTTACCTTTTAACCTTACCATATCCTTCTTTCTCCACCTTTTTCTTACTACACCTCCCCCTCTTTTTCCTCACTCTACCTCTTCCTTACCTCATCTTTTACCTTCCTATTTTTTTTACCTTCACTACCCAGCTTATATCCCCCTTATATCCCCCTGCCATATTATCTACTTTAAATTCTTTTTTTACTGTATTTCTTTTTCTTCTTCTTCTATCACCTCACCTGTTAACATCTTACCATAAGCTAGTTAGCATACTCTATGTTCCATGTCTACTGTAACATATAAAAGCAACATTACCTCTTATGTACAATTTCTGCCACTCTGCACTATGTTATACCTTGATATCTTACCCACAAAAGACTCCTGCGTAAAACTGAATGTGGATCTTTACTAATTTGTGCATATAACAGTTACTTTAAATTGTTAACTTTTGAAACTTTAAAATTCTCATGAAATGTATAAAACTTTGTATCTCTTATTGTAATATTCTGATTGTTTTGCTTTGTCCTCTCTGTAATGGAGCTTTTCTCCCCAGTTCTCTGCTGACAATGGGCTCTGTTTGCCTATTCGGACTTTCCCACTTGCCAAATGACAAATAAATAAATAAATAAATCAGTAGTCCAACAAACAAGCAAAAATACTCCAATGGCAACCCAGTGGTGTATTAGCAATAAAAACATATAAAACATAAACCACCACTGTGCGAGGATACGGTATTCTATTTATTACAGAAATAAAATATATAAAAAACAGTAAGCGCTTTCATGACAACTGTCACTTCTTCAGACCATTAAAAAAGTGTTCTCACCACATTGTTGTATGTATTTAAGAATGTGGTGCAAACATCTTTTTGATGGTCTGAAGAACCTATGTTTGTCGTTTAAGCACTTACCGTTTTTTATATATTTTGTTATTTCTGCAATAAATGGAATACTGTATCCTCGCACAGTAGTGGTTTATGTTTTACACATAAATAAATTAGTAGCCCCAGGTAGCTCTAAACTTTACCTGCTGACTGTAACAGTCATAGCTGTTTTATGCTGTAAAGCACTGATGACTGCAGCTCTATGTCTTGGTCTTTCTTGTTCCATTCTGCACTCTCTTAAGTTGTACCACTGAATGCTTGTCTAGTATTCTTTGCTTTCACTTTACTAATACTTTCACATAGTTTCACTCCTGCCTTGTTGCTAAACCTTTTGTTTTATCATTTTATCCTTGCTGTTACTGTCTACTAGAAGCTATTTCACGTTTTTATTTTATTTTATTTATTTATTATTTTTTTCTTATCAGCCAAGTAAATAATGAAACTAGCCTCATGCCTGAATGTCATTTCAAGTTCACCATGCTTTATTCCAGATGTTTTAATAGATGAATATTATGTTTGTGCAATCTGCAAACACAGAAACCAGACATTTACACATAATAAGATCATGCACACAAACATGCTTGTGTACAGATGCAAACACGCACACACATACACACACACACACACACACACACACACACACACACACACACACACACACACACACACACACACACACACCTTTATCTGACTGTAGAAGTCCCCTGCTCACACTTGCCTAAATATGCTAATTTTCAAGTAATCATTACCATTGTAAAAAGGGCATGGTGACTCCCACAATTTCACAGATGGACAACACACACATTGCAGCAAACCCATCACTGACTCTGTCTTCACAAAACTTCTTTCATGCATCTTCAAAACATGCATGTATTACACCATGTGTAGCATAATTCAAAACATATATCCACTTGTACACACCAGCTTTTGCACACTTTGTGTTTGTTGTATTCAGTAGATTTGACATCTTGGCATTCATGTAGCTGTGTTTGTTGACACTCCTATCTACAAAGTTGCTCAGCAGTGCACATATTTATAAGACTGACTAAGGATATTTGAAGTATAGTCTGGATTATGACAGCAGAGAAACTACAGAAGAGAAGAATCTAGAGGATTATGATCAGATCATCAGGAATAACCCAGTTTATCTGTTTGGGACATGGATGTAAAGAAATTCATCTTGACAGCGAAGCTCAAAAGGTGAATCTTGACATCCATATTGAGACTACACAATAAAAAGATTGAAGAGACCCTATTGTAATTCACTGCAGGTGCATGGACCTTAAACAGCTTCCATGTACTCCCCAGTTTTGGAGCATAATTGTGGCCCTCCAAGCATTGCAACATCATCAGGAATTGCTACATGCCTCCAACATTTTATCTACATATAGAAATGAGAAGAGACAGGCCTTAGAACAATATCTCAGAGTTTTGCCCCACTGAGACAGACTTGATTTGAAAAGTAAGATTCATACTTAACCTCTTGGGAGGTACCTGAGATATTAGTGAAGAGACCACAGGCAACATCACCAGTTCTTATGGCAGTAAACTTTGACACCAGTACCATATGGTCTGTAGTATTAAAGGTGTAGGGAGAACTCCAGGAAGAGTTCTATTCACGTCTGTATGTGTTTATGTATTATATGTAATATTTGTTAATTTTTTTTGTTTGCACGGATGTCCAGCTTAGCAAACTCATTTTCAGTGGAGTCCTGGGAGAAAAGCTCCACAGTTACAGTGTAATTAGTAAATGAAGTACAATGTGACAATAGTCAAGTTATTTAAATATACATGAAATACTTAATAAATTGTGTATACATCTAATGAAGAAAATGACAGTTCAATTGTACAGGGTGGAATTATGCAAAATATATGAAGTAGCTTTTGAACTGGGATAATATTACAACACAAAAACAGAAGAAAAGCAAATAAGGTAAAAGCAATAAGAAGAAGAAAAAAAGAAAAAAAAAACATCTTTAGTGGAGAGTTTAGTATTAAGTGGCATTTGTTGTGTTTCTGCAAAACTTAAGAGCCTAAAATCTTTCTTCCCTGTAGGATAAAATTAACCATGTTGTTATTTCTTAATTTATTTTTGGTACATGTTCAGATTTTTTTTTCTTTGGGGGGGGGGGCTTTTTCTTCCCTCTACATCATCCTATGGCACCTTACTTAGTGTCTTACGTCCATCATCAGGTTTACCAGTCACCTCCTACTACCAGAGTAGGGCTGGAGCCAGTGAAAAACTTAAGGGCATTCTGGAGATCTGGCCATCAATGTCCACTAAGGGTAGTGAGATTCTTATTTGACTTAGTGAGGTTCTTATTTGACTTACACCATCCCACCTTTTGGTTTCCATAGTATAGTCTAGCGGCAGTTCCTGTGATATAGTATGAGGGTGGGAGGGTGGGTGTGCAATGGGGATGTATGGCATTTCACCTCAACTCTATAGAAGCTCATCCATATCCCCACACAATTCCCCCTTTGGACACACCCCTGGCAGTAATGTACCTAGACTCCACCAGGTATCATCACTGGAGACACCCACAAAACTACCCCCCAGGTATGGTAAAACCCATCTTTCCCTGCCACTCTGTCAGTCACCCCACCCACTAATTGAACCTGGTCAGCTGGGCTATAGTCAGGACTTTATCTCTCAATGCCACTGGAATGGCTGACATGTTCAAATATTTTTTTTTTCAATAAACATTTTCGGACACCATTGAAACAACTGTAGTTGCAAAGATTATACATCACTTATAATCTATCCAGTCATTGTCAGTTAAGCATTATATGGCTCATTCAAATCCTGCCTCTTAAACCTCATTCCTTCTCTGCATATATTGTTCCAAAAATTTCCATTTTTGTCCTATGTAGTTTGCTCTGTCCCTTTTCTAATGATCCCAATTCCAGTTGTTTTATCTGCGTTACTATATTCACTGCTTCTAGTAAAGTTGGTCTAGACTTTGATTTCCATTTTCTAGTAATTGCATTTTTTGTCAGTCACCATAATTATACTCAGCAAGGCTTTACTATGTCTAGGCAATTCTGATTCTGTATCATAGCTCAAAAAAAATAATCTCCCAGCCAATCCAATCCACTCACCGAGCATCTTCGACAGAGCAGTCTGTAGGGAATCCCTAAAGTTTGCCAGCTCACTATACTCCCAAAAAATATGTTCCCAGCCACCACTTTGTTGCCCTTCACACATCCAACATTTGTTATCCACCAAAAGAAAAATTCTTTGCAGTCTACTTGGGGTATAAAAATACCTATGTAAACACTTCCAGGCAAAGATCCTACATCTTCTAGACTTTGTTGCATATTTGGGAGACATACATATATCCCCCTATTATCTCTTTGTGAATTGTTTATCCAAACTCTCTTCCCAATCCTTTCTAAGCTCCTCTGATTGAGTCTTATAATTACCATGCAATCTTTTATATACTCTACTAATTATTTCTTTTTTAATGGCATCTTCTGTTCTAGCTCCTACTAAAAACTCTACCAGTGCTGGTCTTTCATTTAAGACCCCCTATTTCTTTCTCTTTGCTTATACTCTGATATCAGAGGCAATCTGATGATGAAGGCAATCTCTAACCTGCAGTTCAAATACATTCATGGCCTCTTCCCATTCTATTACCTTTCCCTTTCTAGTTATTTGCTCCCAATATCTTGGTTCCTTTGCCAGTTTTCTCCAATAGATTCCAGCCCCTCTTGCCTGTTATCTGTATCCCTGACCACAGTCACCCTATCAGCAGAATCTTTTTTCTCCATTCTCGTGCTGGTTTAGTTCTTAGAATACTCCCTGCTATTTTACAAATGTAACACTCTGTATGAATTTTGTTGTTCTCCTTAAGAGTCTGCATCCAAAATCCCAGTCTCTCCTTTTTTCTTGAGCTTCCACTCATATCTTCATTCCTTTCCACTTTGAATTATAGTTTTCCGCTTGTGCTATATATAAGACCCTTAACTGTGTTGTTCTAAAATAGCCCTTCAAATTGGGTAATCCTAGTCTGACTTGTTCTATTGGAAGAATTAGTTTATCCCACTTAACTCTTGCTATCTTTCCTTCCTAGATAAAATCCTTCATCTCTTTTTTAATTGCTATCTACAGCTTCTCCTCTGGTTCATAAAAATATGCCTGATTGGTGTATAAGACTAAAGGGACTAAAAACATTTTAATTGCTTGTATCTTAGTATCCATATCTATATAACAAAGCTTCCAGTTTCTCCGTTTTTTTTGTATTGTCTTCTGTTTAGTCTCTTCCCACATATCCTTAGCTGCCACAACAGAGTAATTTCTAATTCATACTCCTAAATACTTCATTTTATCATGCCCCCATAAATATGGATATTGTTGGACCAATTCATGTGTGGTTACATAATTTACTGCTATGGCCTTTGTTTTAGCTTCATTAATTTTGTATCTCGAGAAGATTTGAAACTGTCTTAAAATGTTACATAACACTGTAAAGTATCTTTCTGGTTTTGTCATGAAAAAATAATATCATTTGCAAATAGAGCCAGGTTTTCCTGACTACCATACCAATTATATCCTTGAATTTCTGAGTTCCTTATTTTCTTTTCCAGTGGTTCTAAATATAATGCAAACAACAAAGGGGAAAGCAGACAACCCTGCCTGGTTCCTCTACTCAAGCATAAGTTATTAGAGAGGATACCACCCACTTTAATTTTTGCCTCCGGTCCCTCATATATACTCATAATCAACCTTATAATTGTATCAGGGAAAGCAAATGCTTCCATTGCCCTGCTCATGAAGTCTTACTCTACTCTGCCAAATGCATTTTCTGCATCAAGACCTACCAATAACAGTGGTATTTTCTTACATTTTGCTTCCCTCTGGATCATCAATGATTTGTTAATATTGTCCAATGTTTACATCTCCTCCACAAAATCACACTGATTCACATCTATCAGTTTTGGTATCACTTTTGCCATTTTTTGCCATTATAGACATAAACACTTTGTAATCATGGTTTAGTATTGAAATGGGCCTGTATGAATCTGGATCCGATGGCTCTTTACCCTCTTCAGGTATTACCATTACCACTGCCTTCTTCCAGGATGCTGGTAATTCTCCTCCTCTTAAAATAATGTTAAAACCTTCCAGATCTTTATCATTTTTTCCCTCCTAGCTTCTAAACTTCCACAGGAACACCATGTATTCCTGGGGATTTTCCTGTAGATTGGTTATACATAGCCGTTTTTATCTCATCTCTTCCTATCCTAACTATTAGTAATTGAGCCTCATCTACCTTTAACCTTGGCATATTTCATTCTTCCATAAACATTTTCATTTGTACCTTTCTTGATTTCCATATTTCTCTGCTTTATACTAACTTTCATAAAATGTTTGGAATATTTCTAATACTTCTACAGGATCTCTTGTTATCTTCCTTGTTAGAGGCTCCCTAAGCTTGGTGACAGCCCTTTCCACTTTCTGTTGCCCGAGTCATTGTGCTATAAGTTTTTGTACTCTATAATTATTATCACAAAACAGTTGCTTAACAGCAATCTTTCTGAACTCATGCATGTTATCGAGGTAATCCTTTATTTTCTATTTAGCATTCTGCAGTTGCTCCTTTTCTTGCTCTGAGAGATTCCCCCTACTTTGCAATACTTTAACATTTGTCAGTCCCTCTAAACAATTCAACATGTTCAAATATTTTAATGAAAATAGCATCTGCTCCCTGTCCTGTCCTGAGTCCATTTTGTTGCCATGCAATTCATTAACTTAGTATGCAATACCCTTTCTTATATTTAGAAAAGAGACTAAGGAGGGAGAAAAGTCTGATGTCATTTGACTCTATGTTGTTTGCAAATTTATGCACAAGAATGGCCATGGCGTTCTTTCAGGGATGTGTTATGGGTAAACCTAGTGATAACAGTTGCAGTTGTAAATACACCTGCACAGGGTTAAACATGGAAAACCAAAGCAGCATGCTATTTCTTTGTTTGTTTTGTACTGTACTGTATGGTGCTGTTTAGTTTTATATTTATATGATAGTCTGTTGGAATTCAACTGCGCCAAGTAGAAGAATTTCTTAAAAACTGTTGCTACATTGTAGTCAAAGACCAAGGAATTATCAACTCAGGTTCTCAAGTCTTTAAAGGAAAGCACCACCTACTCTTACAGTTTAACTCAAATCTTAGGTTGCTTTTCTCCTTACAGTATGATTCTCATATAAGTTGCAGAAAAATTTGTCTACACTTCCATGACATAGCACAGACACAGAGAATTTTGTAGTCAGGAGCTCAGGCTGCTGTAAACAAGACAGAGGTGTGAAACTGTTTTCCATTGTCTTTATTGCAAAGAGGAAGAGAACTTACACTGATTCACATCTGCTTCCAATGTAGCCATATCTTTCATAGCAAAACAGAGCAATTAGATCAGTCAATTTTTCAAAGGCAGTTGGCACCTCTTTTGATACATTTACATAAGCAGCATCAAGGTATTGAAATGCTAAGCTTTAAACTTTAGATGTTTGCAGTTTATAATAGTTTACATGTTAAGATGACTTAAATGTAGTATCAAAAATGCCTGTGTCATTTAGAGAAAAGTCAGAAAATATTTTTTCTTGTAATTCTTGTAAAGTATCAGCACACTTACCAAAGTGTAGGGGGAGGGGCTGTCAATTTATCTTGGAATACAAAAAGATACTTTGAACAAAGGCCTGCAATTTTGCAACTGTTTTGGTTGCAGCTGTATAATTCCTTAGCATACTGTAAAACAATCCATGAGACACACACAAACGAGGGCCATTCAAGAAATAAAAGAAACAGTCCTGTTACAGACAGTATATAAGATGACAGGGACTGGTACTAATCTCATTATATGTCAATGGAATGGGAATGCACCATTACTTCCTTGTGTCTAGCATGACTCATATAAATCAGACTTGAAATGCATTATGGGAATGAGAAAGGCCTGAAGAAAAATAAGATCATGTTGATACGTCAAGCCCCATTGACAACCATTTTGCATAAAACATATTAAAATTCTATAAGAAGCAGTCAAAGTGATTTTGAGATGTTAAAATAACTCAGAAAACAGAGTTAGAGTGAACAAACAGATTGGTTAGTTCTATGGTGGAGTTTTCCTTTAAGTACATTTTCATTTTGAAGTGGGGTATTGTTAGTGCTATATACTGGGTGGGTGGTTTGTCTACCAAATGTGGCAATGTTGCATTTTTTAGCATTTTAATTTCAGCCTATTTTCACTACACCAGACATTTGCAAAATGTAAGTTCCTGCTGGTCAGATTCTCAGTCATCAGCAAACTTAGTTGGTTTTAAGTTTGTAGCTCAGCGATGTAAACACTAAAAAGCGGACCTAGCACTGAGCCATGCATGACACCAGTGGTCACATTCATGTCATTTGATTTTGCCTCTGCCACTCTGACAGTCATTTCAACCAATTGTTATTCAGCTTTCCACAAAGTGACCTATTTGTAACATCTCCCTATCAAAATGTCAGGACTTGTAATGCTTAGTCCCAACATGCCAAAAAAAGAGCAAAAATGCTGGAGAAGACTGAATATTGAATATTGCTCTTCTTCTTTAAGCTTTTCTTTTTTGCAGGGAGCAAGCCTACATGCACCCCATGTGGTGTGTTTTGGGGCAGGCCCTCTACACTCTTCAAACTCATATAAACCAACTCTGAGATTACCCTATCATGGAGAAAAGGGAGCATTTTAAGAAATGGCAATCTCAGACTTAGTATGTCTGGATTTTTAGTCATTCAATCTCCTCATTATGGGCCTTGGCATTCTGAGTCCCAATTTTTCAAATCGTTACCATTTATAGGGCATTTAATTTTATTAATTATGCTAGCTGCCTTGGCCAGATCAAGGTAAACTGAGTGTACAATGTGAATGCTATCAACATAGACATTGCATAGGCAATGTTTAAGGTGATCTTGTTATAAGTGAATTTTGAGACTTCATCACAGAATTTGAGGAGATTTGTTAGCCTGAAATCTTTGAATTGTGATATATTGGTTTTAGGGGATGTAGACAGTTTTGGAGGAGACACTCAATAGCATACAGTCTGACTTAAGTGGGAGTTATTGGAGGAGATGTGCACAATGATGCTACATTTGTTAGTGCCTGTTCAAGAATAGTTTGCCCTCTAGTTAGGATAGTAACAATCTGTTTCATTGAAATGTTATTTATTAAGTCTACAAAATTCTGAGTATATCCTATGTTGGTGTAGGTGCTTCATTCACTTGATAGGTAGTTAGAGTCTCCCAAAATTATGAAGTTCTTATTTATATAGTTGTTATATAACATTTAGGAACCTGGCATGAACTTCCTAGGTCACAGAAGGGGTCTTCTAACAGGAGATAAACTAATAGTTGAGTTTGTTTAGTGTAATTTGATGTTTGATAAGTTCAGTTTTGTGGGTTTCTGTGAAACTGTCTAGGAGGTAATATGGCCCCTGATAAATGTGGATACATTGCTACACTTGCCATTGGGTCTGAAGGTCTGGTAAGCAGTAAACCTAGGTATTGAATATGGTCTGGTAAGCAGTAAACCTAGGTATTGAATATGGTCTGGTAAGCAGTAAACCTAGGTATTGAATATGGTCTGGTAAGCAGTAAACCTAGGTATTGAATATGGTCTGGTAAGCAGTAAACCTAGGTATTGAATATGGTCTGGTAAGCAGTAAACCTAGGTATTGAATATGGTCTGGTAAGCAGTAAACCTAGGTATTGAATATGGTCTGGTAAGCAGTAAACCTAGGTATTGAATATGGTCTGGTAAGCAGTAAACCTAGGTATTGAATATGGTCTGGTAAGCAGTAAACCTAGGTATTGAATATGGTCTGGTAAGCAGTAAACCTAGGTATTGAATATGGTCTGGTAAGCAGTAAACCCAGGTATTGAATATGGTCTGGTAAGCAGTAAACCTAGGTATTGAATATGTGCTGTCTGGGCATTTAAATATAATATGACAGCGGTACATGAAATACAGTTATAGGAGAAAAAATAGATTTTAAGCTACATTCGGTAATAACATTATACAATATCGCTATTAAGTAACGCAGTTATTTATGAAAGTTTTACATGAGTGCAAGTGTTCTGTAACTAAGTTCACAGATAGTGAACAGCAATTGAATTGTTAAAACAAGAATGCAGAAATACCAGTATTTCTAGAAAAAAAATGAATGTTAGTCATTGTCATTGAATCATGTACTTCATACTTGTTTCTGTAAGTAGTCTTGAGTTGTTTACAGAACTACATGATATTATCTATGTTTCCAGTGTCATTGGAAAGAGAATTTCAAGATGCTAGGTTTCTTTTTGAAATGTCTTTCTCCCTGACTGAGAGAAAATAGGGAGGTCTTGGTGGTTGTAAGGCTTCTTAGTCTCAGAAAGAGTAATTAGAATTGTGGAATACACCCTGGAGAAGTGGTGCAGCGGTAGCATTGTTGCCTCACAGCAAGAGGTTCTCCCATTCAATTCTTGGCTTGGTTTGGGAGTGCCTTCTGTGTGGAGTCTGCATGTCCTCCCTGTGGTCGAGTGGGCATTCGAAAGACATGTGTTGAATGGGTGTGCCTTTGTTGAAGGTTGAGTGTCGGGCTGGCAACTCGTCACCATAAAAACTAACTGCCAGTTATTAGCAGACCGAAGTTCCGCTGTGGCGACCCCTAACTGGGAAAAGCCAAAAGACAAACAACAGCAACCCTGGAAAACAGTAAAATTTGTTGAGAAGTTTGCAGATTAAAATGTTTAGGAGAAAGGTAGATTTTTGTGGTTTCTAAATAGTTGTATAATGATATTCTTGAAACTGGGAGAGGTGGATAAATTTTAGAGTTTGATTTTTATTTATTTTAACATTTGTTTACCAGGGAGGTCCGACTGGGCTAGTAGCCCATTTTCAGTTGAGGCCTGGGGAGAAAAGCTCCACATTTAGACAATACAACAATAAACAAAAGTATAGCTTTAAGATAAGCAATCTGAGACAGGTGCCAGATTTGCAGTTGTGCTAGGATCAGCAATAAGAAGACTTGAGTTAGTTTTCACAGAGATTGATAACACAGACAGTACTAGGAATGTATAAAAATCAGTTTACAACAGTCAAAGATCATTCTACAGAAAACATTTCTAAAGAGCAATAAGAAAAATCAAGGAATCACAATGTTCACAAGTTATGGATGCAAGTATTATCACATTCATTATGCCGTTTATATAGAGAATACTGATGTAGATTAAGACGAATAGACAGTAACAATAAAAAGAATTATGAGAGGGAAACAGGATGAGTAGGATATCATGCAATTGTATAGCTGTGGATGAGGTTAGAGACGATTATAGGGAGTCATAAGCTTGAATAGCAAATTAGGAAGAGTGGAACGAAAAGAAAAAAATACAGTACTGGGGAATGGAGATGAAAATAATGTGTCTTGCCTGGTGATGATCAGCAGCAGCATAACCAGTTGTCAGATAGGTCCTTATCAGGTTTTTGAACTGAGTAGGGTTACTGGTGTTAAGAATCTTCTGAGGGATGGAATTCCATATTTTTGACATGTGATTTGAGTAAAGAGAGTCACCAAAGTGGTTGTTAGATTTTGTAACTTTTAGCTGTAATTTCTTACAGGATCTCAGGGTTCCATTATTAGTGTGGATTTGAGCTAGGGTGTGGAGGGCTGGACGTTTATCAGGTTGATATATGATAGCGTGGGTTAGTGTAAGTTGGTTAAAGGATAAGAGACTGGGTAGTTGTAGGCATTTGAGTTGTTAGAGAGCAACACAGTGATGGGTCCTGTGAGATAGGTTTGCAGTGAATTTAGCAATCTTGTAGTAGCATGTTTCTAGCTTGTTAAAGCTAGTTTTTCTTCTGAGGTTTGTAAATATAGGGGAGGTGTACATTTCTGTGGATAACTGGTAGGTCCTAACAATTGCTTGTCTGGATGAGTTGGTAAGGTAAGGTAAGCTTTAAGGTAAGCTTTGATTCTATAGAGAGAACCTAATTTAATGTGGGCTTTTTTAATAGCAAGTAATACATGCTTGTCAAATTTCAAACTGTTATCAGTGGTGGCATCTAGTAGTTTGGTTTCATCAGTTGGCTTCATCAATGTGTGGTTAGATGAGGTAATTTTAAAGTGCTGGGTGAGCTTGTTTGCTTTGCAATTGTTGTTAAGAAAAAGCATTATTTTTTGGGGGGGGTTTAGAATGAGCTGATTGTTATATAGGTAAGATTCAATGGCAGAGAAGGATTTTTGGGTAACTCCTTGAAGTTGTGGCAGGGAGGGTGCAGCACAGATGACAGTGTAGTCATCTGCGTATTGTATGATAGTGGCATGGTAGGTTGTGGTGTGAAGTTTGTTTGTAAAGACAGAGAAAAGAAGTGGACCTAGTATAGAACCTTGAGGGACACCTACTGCTATGGGTAGTAGGGAAGAGAGATCATTTTGCCACTTGACAGCTTGTTGGTGATCTGAAAGATAGTTCTGGAACCAGAGATGGCATCTTTAGATATGTCAAGGGATGCAAACTCATGTAAGATCTGTTGGTGGGATACTGTGTCAAATGCTTTTGACATATCTAGAAATATAGAGGAGACAATTTGCCCCTCATTTTTTAGTTGATTTACAGTATTGGTGAAACTAAGTAGGGCAGTTGTGGTATTGTGGCGGAATCTATGTTGTGAGTTGGCTAGGAGATTATTAGTTAGTAGACGGTACATTATTTGAGAGTGGTAATTTTTCTAATATTTTTGAAAGAAAAGATAGTATGGATATTGATCTGTAGTTGGAAAGTTCTAGTGATGAGCCACCTTTGTGGAGAGGTATTACATTAGACATTTTCCAAATCTTAGGGATGTATTGTTCAGAGATGGATCTATTGATCAAGATAGCTAAAGGGTAAGAGATAACATCAGCTGCTAACTTGAGTTATTCATTTGATAGTTTATCAGTGGCAAGTGCTTTGGGTTTTAGTTTACTTAGCAATTTTTTTTATTTTGTCTATTTGGATGGGTTGCAGAGAGAGTTAGTGTGTGTGTCTGTGTGTGTGTGTGTGTGTGTGTGTGTGTGTGTGTGTGTGTGTGTGTGTGTGTGTGTGTGTGTGTGTCTATGTGTCTGTGTGTGTGTGTGTGTGTGTGTGTGTGTGTGTGTGTGTGTGTGTGTGTGTGTGTGTGTGTGTGTGTTTCGGGGGGGGGGGTAGCAATGGCTCCAGGTTGGGTGACTTGTGGAGTATTACTTTCGGTCTATCATTTAAAGATACTAGCACTGTTGCCCTTGTTCAGAATACCGGTATGTAAATAATGTAGTATTTCTTCCTGTATGCTTCTACACATTCTTAAAGTAAAGCTGAAGGAGTTGGCAGCACATAATCTCACACCATTTTGTTCTTTTGTACTTTACATATGAATGTTAGATGATGTAGAAGTGAAGCAGGACATGATTATTTCACCTTTTGTTTCAGAAATGGTGCAACTGAAGTATTGGGGGCTCTTTCTGCACAGCAGTTTATCAGACAACTAGCAATATGGCTCCAGAAATTTGATTTGTGCCTGACTCTGGGCAGAACATTAAAGAAAGCTTAAGAAGGTACAGCTTACAAGGTTTCTGCATGTCACCTGGGCAGTCCAAAATGTGTAGTATAATTGAGTTTTGACAGGAACGAGAAACAGAAAATATTACAAGGATGGATGAGAGAGAAAATTAAGAATTACTGTAAATGGAGAAAAAATCTGTCTCGTATCCCACACTTTTTTTTTCAATGGCCCAAAGTTCCATGGTAAGTAATGATGTAAACATTACTGAATTGAAGAATATGGATTTATGCATTTGGTGATTTATATGATTTGTTAGTACGAGGAAGAACTGCATGTAGCATAAGGAGTTCCATTCATTCCAATGAATTTCCTCTTCAATTGAAACAGGAATAGGCTATCATGTTCCATCAATTTCTGTGTCTGTGTCATTAAAAGCAGTGTGTGTGCGTGTGTGTGTGTGTGTGTGTGTGTGTGTGTGTGTGTGTGTGTGTGTGTGTGTGTGTGTGTGTGTGTGTGTGTGTGCGTGTGTGTGTTTAACAGACAGTGGAGTTATGGAAGTTTTTCCTTATCCAGTCTGCTATCTAATCTTGTAATTAGTATATTTAGAGTTGCAACACTGTTTATTGTTTTAATGATCAATGTGATGGATTGGGCATATCTTTCAACATCTTTGCTCAAATATTGAAGACAAAACCAAAAATAATAGAGGGCCAAAGGCACAAAATTGGGGGCAATTTTTAAATAATACTCCGATTCACTTAAAAAGTTAATTGAACAACAGTGCTAACATCAACATAGATTTTCTAAACAATGAAAACTATGAAATTCTAATGTCTGGCATTACTAATCAACTGTAATCCTTAGTAGTTTACTGGAAAACTAAAAGATTTTTATGAGGGATAGGGCACAACTATGAGGCAAAGTCAAGGACATTCTACAAAGTCCAGAACAGTTGAGAGGTATGTGGGCATTTAACAAACATTGGGTTTAAAGAAAGTTTCTCCTTGTGTCTACTGCTATGCAATCCTGAAGATAGTATATTTAGAGTTACATATTTGAGGGGAGCTTGCCCTCCATAAAAAAGAAAACACTGTTTTGTAACTACCTTTCCAATGAATCAGATGGGTGATATGTTTGTTCAATGGTTTATGTTCCAACAAAAGTTTACTTTACAGAACTGATATAAGGTATAAAGAATGATAGATGAAAGGCAGATTATTGTGTGAAACAGATTTAAAGTTAAATAGGATCATAGGATCATAAGAGGCTACTAGGCTAATCGCCCCAGGACCCTTACAAGCCTAGCCAAGAGTTTATCCCCCAAAAGAAACCTCAGTCAGCACCTGTTGCCCCTGTCAGTGAGGGACACAGGTGGAACCCCTGGGACAAATTTGTGGTTTCCCATCCACTCATCAAGGTTGCGCTTGAAGACGGTCAACAAGGTGCTCTGTTTGACGTGTATGGGAAGTCCATTCCAGAGACGGGGCAGCCTCTGGGAGACAAACCTGTCTATCCAGCAGGTTTTGTTGATGTCGCATATTAGATTCAGGCCTTTTGAGTGGGTAGTGCATTAGGAGTTAGACTTATGGATATAGAGCATCTCTAGTAGGGCAGGGTCTGAGATTGTCTTGTAGGCGAGACATAGATTACTCTTGAGCAATCTGTACGATACCGAGTAGAGTGATAGTGATTTGAACCTGTCTAAATAAGAGAGGTGTTGGAGGCCATGGATTCTCTTTGTGAGGTATTTCAGTGGCCTTTCCAACTGATGCATATGTTTGGAGAGGTACATCCCAAATGGGGTGTTATACTCAATTATGGGTATAACGAGGGAGGAGTATAGAAAGGTAATAACCGCCTTTTTTCTGGATGCAATCCCTTTACTTATGACATGAACCAAGTAAAAGGCTTTTCTGACAACTGAGTGAGTAAAGTTACTTCATCTCAATTAAAAGAATTAAGTGAAGAATTAGAAGTTTGAAAGTTCTAGGTTAGAAAAAGAAATAAGGGCAAATGCTGACCAATAATGCACTGCAAGAGTTATGAAAGGGGACAGAAGAAATGGCATTCAGAAAAAAAAAACCTGCAACCTGAAATGTCAACAATGTAAAACAACTTGCTAGAAAGAAACAGTTTTCTTCTTCGTTTCAGTTAGGAAGAATGATATCATCTGACATATAATTAGTTTTTGAAGGACTCAATCTAGCATATGTTGAACAGAATTATTAATGAAAATTAGATGTTTTGAGGTGCAACAGTTTGCAAATGGCACCTCACAACATTTGGTTTTCTAGTTTTATTCTGCTGGAATACCTCCTGTAAGGGGTGTGCACATCCTCCCTGTATCTGGAATGTGCTTTTGCTGGATGCTTCAGTTTCTTCCCGCACCCCAAAAGGCATTCTGTAGGTGATTTGGCAAACCTTCAAATTACCTGAAGATGAGCATCTTGTCTATGAGTGTATATTACAATGAGATGGCACCCCATTTGGGGTTAGCTCCTCTTCATTTTGCTCAGTGAGTGTTGGGATAGGTTCAGTTACCATAGTGGCCCAAACTGGACTAAAGGATATTCAGGGAAAGAATGAATTATGAGTAAATAAATTAGATCATGCATTTGTTGCAGAGTATGGCAAGGTGAAATGAAACATCAGAGTATGGAAAGATTAAATGCAATATACTTTGTAACTAGACTTGGTATGCTTGTTGGGATTTTACACACTTTGCTGAAAAAAACACGTAATCAAAACTCAATCTGAATGAAACCAAATGTTCAAACTCACTTTCAATTAATATAGAAATACTTTTTTGGGGGGAGAGTAAATCTTCACAGCCTCTTGTGCGCATCAAAAATCTTTACACCATTTATCAGTTGTAGAGTGGGTGTATCTCAGGACAAGGGTAAAACTCTAACAGCCAATCATCTTATGTGAGAAATTATCAGTTTGCCCAACTGTAAATCACTGCAAAATGGGCCATCATAGAATAGAGCAACTCAAATTCTGTTTTTTTTTGTTAGAAAGAAATGGGGAAGCGGAAATTAGAAGAGGGTATTCAATACTTTGCAACAACTCACACAATATTGCGATTGCACTGAATATGTTAGAACCTTCCTGAATGGTCAGAGAACATTACTAGATGCAGCTAAGATAGTTACTGAATGATGGTCACTATAAACAAGAACATCAGTTGGTATGTGAAGACAGTTGTTGCATCTAGAAGAAGGAATATATAAAGGTTGGATGCTTTAAAACTTGAAAGAATAAAGTTAGATTTGTGTAAAATGAAGTAAAATTAGTAATACAGATGAACTTTTTAAGAGAGGTACTGTAATCAACCTCAAATAAAATAGGTAAGTCGTAGTAAAATTCAACAACATAGTGTTCAGTGCATAAGGCTGATGTGCATGTAACTCAGCAGAAGCAACAGCCAAATGGTATACAATTCCTGTACACTAAGCAGAGCACCATGCATTGTAACTCCATATCAGGGAATGCGGTATGCATTATAATATGTATGAACTGTGTCCTTTTGTAACATGTGAAATGTAACTTGCAATTATTGTGGAGCTTTACTCCCTGGGCCTCCGCTGAAAACAGGCTCTTCTTGGCCCAGTGGACTTCCCCGGTCATCAGTGTCTTTCAGCTTTTCCCAGTTAGGGGTTGCCACAGCAGAACTCCAGTCCGCTCATGATTGGCAGTAAATTTTTACAGTGCCGAGCTGCCAGCCCGATGCCCAACCTTCAGCGAAGGCACGACCATTCACACTCGCACCTACCTGCATGTCTTTAGTGTCACTTGACCATGGGGAGGACATGCAGACTCCACACAGAAGGTGCTCCAGCCGGGAATCGAACGGGAGAACCTCTTGCTGTGAGGCGACAACGCTAACCGCTGCACCACCGCGGCCTAGGACTTCCCCGGTCATCAAACTTAAATAAATAAATAAATAAATAAAATAATAGGGTCATATGCTCACAGGTACTTACTAGGGTATTGATCTGAGAGAATCTTAAGAAGTTGAGCCATACATTCCCATTGTAATTTTTAGCCCTTATATTTTGCATGCAAATAACCTAGAGACAGGCTGAACAAGGGTATGTTGGAATATTTACAAATTTCCCCTATCTGTGAGTGATAATGGATCTAAATTGGGGATGCATTCATTGTTATCCATTCATTTGTCCAAAATACATTTGAATAGAGCAAGAGAAGCACTTTGCTTTATGTGGAGGGAAGACTGTTTCACAGAAGCTCTGTGATATAAACATAGTCCTCCAGTGTGTTTTATTTATTTTGCAAAATACCATTGGAATTTGAATGTGTAATAGGTCTGACAGGATTAGGTCTGTTGGATGTCTTTATGCAAGGCAGAGGTCACCTCTCAGTCACCTGAATAATACTGAGAAGAGAGACAAGGCTTTGAGATGATCTGCATAATTTTTATGATTCAAGCTCTTGCTTTTCTTAGTGAGAAAGTGCTGTAGTTGTTCCAGATGTGAAACATATTTTGAGAGGTACACCAAAAAGGGAATTATATTCGACAGTTGGCCCAATAAGTACCAAGTACAGTGGACTAATTGCATCCCTGGATCTGGACACAATACCTTTAGATGTAAGCTGTGTAGCGAAAAAGGACTTCCTTGCAACGGTGCATACATGGCGATGAAAGGACAGTTCATTGTTGACATAAGTTCCCAGATCCCTAAATATGAGCTGAATTTTCAGGGGTGAGCTGTCAATGTGATAGTTATAAGGGGAGTCATGCTTGCTAAAGGATATGGTTATACATTTCCTGGCATTTACGTTTGGTCCATGTTTTTGACACCAGCTATTTATTTGGGACAAGCTCTCTTGGGGGATCTTTATATACTCTGGGGAGTTTATGATGGCACCAAGTTTGCAGTCATTTGCAGACTTGGCCAGCCATACACCCATAACATTAGCTTTGACCTCTGAGAAATAAACGCCAAAAAAGAGTGGTTCAGGCAGCAGCGGCCTTAGGTCAGCTGGTGCCCTAGGCAAAAGGGCTCCAAGGCACCCCCCCCCACACCACCCAGGTTCCCCCATCCTGGTCAACCCACACCAAATAAATGCTGGAAAAGTGTCCCTGCTACAGCAGCACCCTAGGTGACCGCCTAGTTGACCTATGTCTAAGGCCGGCTATGAGTTCAGGGACTGGACACTGTGGCACACTGCTAGTGACAGATCTTTTGGAAACGCTATAGCTGCCCAGCCTAATTCATGGGTTCTGTTTGTGAGCCAATACGTTAACTAATGAGTTACATAGGGAGGGACAGTCAGCTGGGAGAGTTTATTATCTGGGCACTGCCACTGTAGACCACTTATGCAATGTTTGGCATGAGGTGGAGCTACATTGTCTGCATAGACAACCTATATTACTGCAGATTAAAGCTGTGATAGCAGTGACCACACTGACTACAGAAGCACTTCATTTTATTTCATATGCTTACAGGGGATACCACAGACTACATCTGGCATTATCCATCAGAATCTTAGATCCCAGAGCTTTCCCTCAACTCTATAACTTTACAACTTACAGAAGAAGAATACTTAAATGCATATATGCAACAAAAAAAGTATCAAACTGTGTGGATAGCAGAAATGCTTACAGTAGCTAAATGCAATCTTTGCCATTAAGTGCACCCACATAGCCATAAAATACCTAGTATAGAAAATGTACAGGCCTGTGAAAATCAAATGGGTACCACTTCATCCATAAGCAAGTGATGTGTGAATATAGCAGGTGTATTTTTAATGTTTGTGGAAAACACATGACATGCAGCTGTATTACAGTTTTGTTCTTGTCCAAGCACTCTAAATGAGGACCATATGATAGATTCAATAGGTGGGTAATATAGCACATGTTGCTAATGCTTACTTACAGTCACACTACAGAGATAGAGGAAGCTTAGAACCATGCATGCCATAAACATGAAGTGTAAGGGAAGTTGTATCTGCACACCTCAAAACACATTTCTAGAGCTTTGATCAGTCTGGAAGATACCTGAAATATGTGTCTGGTAAGGTATGTGGCATGTTTTTGTTGTGTTGCATATTATATAAACATACTGCACAAACCATGCTCTCAACAGCAGTGCCACATGTAAGGGAAAACTCACCAGATGAGGCAAAACAGTATGACTTTCAAAATGAATAGCTGGGCAAGAGAAGTTGGAACATATCGCAGACAAGCTATTGACCAGTAAATGGTGTGTGTGTGTGTGTGTGTGTGTGTGTGTGTGTGTGTGTGTGTGTGTGTGTGTGTGTGTGTGTGTGTGTGTATTTGTTAATATATATTAATGTAAAAAATGCAGCAAACAATCCTGAAAGCAATAGAAATAACATATAAAATGCAAAAGTAACTATTTTCTATCAATGAGGCTGCATATGACATTATCATTTCCATAGACGTTAACCACTTGCCAAGATAACAATAGCATCAACTGCATACCTTTAACCTATAAAACTGTGTTGGTCATATGGTGTAGCTTACATATGGGGTGTGCTTGGAGTGTACATATTTTATCACAATTAAAGAAACACTGTTTGTGTGCATGTGCCTATACATCCTGCATTGGTTTGCTATTGTGGCATAGACCAGAGAAAGGTACTGCATTCACTTACCCAGTTAACAAATTAATAAAATGTAATCAAATTGCAGCCTGGCTCTGTGGCATACAGGAATAAAGCCTTGACTATAAGCCAGGTGATCTCAGTCTGAATAATATCTCAGGTACCTGAGGAGCTGAGTATGGGAGGATGGGAACTAGTGGCAGACAGCAGTTCACCTTCCCTGTAGGAGGAGGATGTACTGGTCTGCTGAGCCTCCACTAGCAAATGAAGGTTTGTAGGCAATGTATGGTAAAACAACAGGGATATGGGCTGGGTACTTCTGAGCTGATGATGATAATCCTCATTTGCTTGTGTGTGTGAAAGCATGGACTTGTATGTGGTGGGCATAGTTGTGCCTCATGATGACACTAGTGTTCATGTCAGCCACCCAGGGGTGGGCTTAAGGCTCATAGAAATACCTTCATAAGCTGCATCATGAGCTGTAGACAGGGAACAAACCATGCCTGTGGCTGTTTGGATGATGCCCCCTTCAGACAACTCTTGCTTCCATGCTGGAGATACCCAGTATGCAGGAGCAAATGGACTCAAGACATATAAGCAGGTGGTCGATGGTCTGCAGGTAAGAAGAAGGAAAAATGTGGAAGAAGATTAAATTAAATTAATGTTTCTGAAGGGCATTCACCTAGCTATACCTGTGAAACACTTGAACCACATTACTCCTGATGATAGGTATCCAAATCCTTCTATCTTACCTGCATATCTTCATCTTCCAATAGCTCCCTGGTACTAAATGGCTAAGTCCAGTCAGAACACTGATGTTTGTCACCATAACTCCCCACCAGTGACTCTACTTCTGTCTGTGCTCACCCTCGCTCACTAGTAATACACCATCAACAAGTGGTTTTAATGAACAGCTCATTCTCTTTCTCTGTAAAACTGAACTTTCTTTTCCATGTTGGTGTCATGTTTTTGTACAAGACAGCAAATACAATCAGCAGAGGTAAGATATCCCACAGCAGCACTGACCACTCATGTACTGCAACCTATATGGTACTGTCCAGAGAAAAGCAATCCGCATGTATCTGATAACTAAAAATCCCCTTCAAGACACACACACACATACACACACACACACACACACACACACACACACACACACACACACACACACACACACACACACACACACACACACACACACAACTCTTACCACACTTTTCAGCCACCATACCAAGACCGAAACACTAAAAGTGGAGGAGTGTTCATATTCACCAAGGATATTCACACCTCCAGGCTAGTTGCCCAACACAATGCATCGGAAATTCTCCAGGTGCAACTAACAATAGGTAAGACTGCAATCCAAATTGTAGCTTGCTATAGATCCCCCACAATGCCCCAAGATTCTCACTGCATCTTTTTAAACATACTGGAAAATATTAAGATACAACCAAACACCCTAATACTGGGGGATTTCAACTACCCTTCCATTAACTGGGAAAACTACTCGGGTACCAACACCTTTTCCCAGCGGTTCTTGGAATTCATAAATTCCAACGCCCTGGATCAACTAATCCATTGTCCCACCAGGGGCTCCAATATCCTAGACCTGGTCATTACCAACATGGGAAATAGCTGCTCCACACCAGTGGTCACCCCCTCATTGGTCAGGTCTGACCATAAGCAAATCACCCTTGACATCCACATCCCACCCCAACCCCCCAGTAAGGAAACCTCCGTAAAAAAAACTTCTCCAAAGCCAACTTCATGCTACTGAAGTCAAAAGTGACAAACTTCACGACACCCATGCAGACGGGAGCTGAAAGTTTGACTGCTGAATCCTACACTAAGGCACTATATGAGCACATCCACTCATGCATGAATCGTGCCATCCCAAATAGAACCAAGACTCTCTCCTCCAAAAAAAGGAAGCCAATCTGGTGGTCCCCTGCCATAAACACACTATACAACAGAAGGCAGAAACTGTTGCAGAAAAGAGGAAAATACCAGGATGCAAAAAACTCCCTTACCAGTCTCAGTAAGAAACTGAGATCCCTCATAAATTCCTTCAAAGCTTGTTACGAAAATAAAATTGCCATAGATTCCAAAGACAACCACAAGGCATTCTATAGTTATGTCAAGAATTTAAATGGCAATGCTCAGATCTGCTCTGAGCTACAACAGAATGGCATTAAATATACTGATCCCAAGGATACTGCCAATATCCTGTCAGATTGATTTAGTGCCAACTTCACCCCCTTCTCACCTCCTAAAGGGCCCATCTCAATACCAAAAGATTGCTAAATTCTGGTAATCTCAGCCACACAGGTAGAAACCACACTCTCCAAAGCTAAGTATACAACATCCATGGAACCAGATGACACCCCGGGTTGTGTACTACATGAACTACAAAATGAACTGGCACCTCACCTAAGTGTTATGTTTAATCATAGCCTCACCTCAGGCTTCGTGCCCACTGAGTGGTACACAATTACAGTTATCCCACTCCACAAGGGGGGATCCACCTTGGATCCTGGGAACTACTGTCCCATCAGTTTGACGAGCCTGATCTGCAAGGGCATGGAAAGCATTATCATGGAATTTATAAACAAAGACATTGGCAACCTTCAAACACTGGACCCTACCGAGTTTGGGTTAATGAAGGGCCGATCTTGTCTCCTGAACCTGATTGACTTCTTTGAATCAGTCTCCAGAGCTGTGGACAAGGGTAAGGCAGTCCACACAGCCTATATGGACCTCGCCAAGGACTTCAACACCATCCCCCACTCTGGAATCACAGATAAACTTATGGCATAAATCCCTACGTCACTCGATGGGTTGCCAACTGGCTTACTGACAGAACCCAGACTGTAAAATTGGCAGACTCCAAATCGAGCTCCAGATAAGTGACAAGTGGAGTACCTCAGGGTTCAGTCCTGGGACCACTCTTGTTTGGCATCTACTTCTCTGAAGTATAGGCCAAACACTAAGGGACTCTGGCTAACAAAGTTCGCAGATAACTGCAAACTGGGAGCCATTAATAAATCCCCAAATTATGTGGATATTCTACAAAAGGGCCTTACAGAAACAGATGCTTTGTGCCAGAGCCATGGGCTCATGCTTAATGCCAAGAAATGTATAGTTATCCCCTTTGGGAAAAACCATGTATCCATGAATTATCACATAGGTGGCAGCACACTAAACACCGAAAGTGTGATGAGAGACTTAAGGACACAGGTGGACAGTGGTCTCACCTTCGATAACCACATAGCCACAACAGTCAGGAAATCCTTCTATGTGGCACATCTCATCACTAAGGGCTTTTCATCCAGAAAAAAGGAGGTCATTGTCCCACTGTACTCATTAGACCCATTATAGACTACAATGCCCCATTTGGTATGTACCTCACAAGACATCTGCAACAGGTGGAAAGGCTGCAGAAATGCATCACTAAAAGAATCACAGGCCCAAAGCAGATGCCCTATGCTGAATGTCTAAAAAAACTTCAGCTATACTCTGTGGTATATCGTCTACTCAGAGGCGATCTCTGCTTAACATACAAGGCCATGTCAAACCCTGAGCTGTTGGACATGCTCCACTTAAAGAAATCCCAATCCCTCAGAGCTACATGCTCCAGAGATCTAAACCTTGTCATCACAATGAACAAAACATGCTAGAGGGATAGGTTCCTGACCCAGAGACTCCCCATACTCTGGAATAGACTGCCCATACATGTCAAGCAGAGTGCCTTCTTGGACCTCTTCAAAAGGAACCTTGACGATTGGATGGGAGACAGGAAATTCACCCCAGGGATCACGTCAGTCGCCCTGCTAGACAGGGGTCCAGGGAAGTAAATATTGTGAGAAGAAATATCCAGTGAATTGTTATGGCTAGGCTTGTATAGGACCTAGGGCTGATAGCCTAGTACCAACCTATGAACCTATTGACCTATTACCCAAGCATAATGTTTTGTGGCATCTTTGCTTGATGGCATTATTTATGATATTATTCATTGCCATCATATATTTATTGTATAGTACTTTCTTATACTTTGCAGCTACTTAAGCATTGATATTTGTGTTATTTGGTTTGTTTCTATCCCTTTATTTTTTAAATTTTGTACAAGTTGTTTTATATGCTATGGTTTGTTACTTGTTTTTCATGGTTTATATGTTGACTTTCTGGGTATTTTTTTCATTATGTCCTGCATTGATCAGATTCCTATAGGTTGTTTTCTTAGCATCAGTACTGTTCTATGCTATAGCTTGTATTACTGGTGGCTACAAGATTTGAGAGGTCTGTTCTATTTGCTGATGTTTATCTTTTTCTTTATATATTTGATAAGAGTATTTCTGGACAATTGTTAGGAAGTTTTGTTTCATATACCATTAATTTCACGTTTTGGTTTCATTTGCATTTGTTCCAGTTCTGTTTTTTTTTTTTTTTTTTTTTTTTTTTTTTTGTTTAATATTCTCCTGCCACTTGTTTGAAGTTTATTCCTTTTGTGTCTGTGCTTAATATAACGTATTTCAGGTTTAGCAGGAGGCCTTTATTATATACAAAAATAACTTGTATGTACAACATATTGACATATTTACAAATGTACAAATATATAGATATACAAATATATTTACACATATTAATAATTTCCTTTACAATCATAGTAAATTTTCATCTATTTTAGACCTCCACTTCTTATTCAGTAACCACCATCTGATTTTACATAAGATTGTTGCTACAATCCATTCACCTTTAAACATAATTTCATTTATTCTTTCATTCTATATCCCGTATGACATAAAATAATGTTTTATCTATTCTTTTAACATATTGTCAACTTCTATTCTTATAATATACATATGTAATCATATCCATATTTATTATATCCACTTCTTTCATATCTTTGAAAAAAATCTTCTTTACATAGTTTTCCCTATAACTTTTTTACTCTTTAACATTTCAAAAACACGTGTTCTGTAGATTTTCTTGACAATGTAAACATATTCTATCACTTTTCTTTCTGTATGTCATATTTCCTTTTATTTGTAATTTATCTATTACCAGTCTCCACAAAACATCTTGACATTATACTTTCTGATTACACTATTTGTTTCTTATTTTTATAGCTTTAGTTTTTTTTTTTTCATCTGGTAGATTTTCCCATAATTTTATATAGTAATATTTTATCATTACATTCTTATACCATGCTTTTCTATCTTTTTCTATGTCATCAATTTTTATTTTCCACAAAAATATTTGTAACATTTTATTTCTTCATTTATGCACTCTTTTTCTCTTTTACTGTTTTTACCATACCCCCACATTATACATATATATATATATATATATATATATATATATATATATATATATATATATACACACACACACACACACACACACACACACACACACACACACACACACACACACACACACACACATAAACTTTTACTACTAATCTCTCACCTTTTTCATTTATCCACATTGACACTTTGTACAAATTTAATGAAGCAGCATATGCCAGAGCGTTAATTAACCCTTAATATTTTTCCTTTTTATTTATATACAAAGCTCCTCTTTTTACTGGGTTTAATCAAGAACCCCATATAAATGAAAAAAAATGCAATAATCTCTTTTCAAATACTGTTGGCAACATAAATACACTTGTTAAGTATGCTATTTTTCTAATCAGCAATGAATTCATCAAATAATCCTTTTTTTCTGAATGATAATTTATATATTCTTCAGAAGAAACAGGTTTGTTTTATTTCTTCTATTGTTTTTTCCCCACTGAATTCTACTTACATCTTTATTCCCAAATGTTATACCTAACACAGAAATTTTATTCATTGTAATATATATAGGGTCTATATTACGAGATCGAAAAACCCTTTACGTGAATACCTAATCATCGACCCCTATACCGCAAACCACGAAAATCCCGAACGCACTAAACCACGAAAAATAAAATATCGAACTATCATAGTCGGCCAACCTCACCACCCGCTACATAGTACCTACCCAAACAAAATAAATAAACCACATACATACATACATACACTAACCAAACCCTACTTCTAACCTAACGTAAAGCACCAAAACCCTACTTTAATCCTACACTAAACCTCATATACACAACTAACTATGCACTATCTTTAACCCCTCCCTAACCCTAAGGTCCGTAACTACCACACACTTCCCGTACAGACATACACCCAAACAAAATAAATAATCCACATGCATACATTTAACAAAACCCTACTTCCAACACTACACTAAACCCCACATACACAACTATCTATGCACTCTCCTTAACCCCTCCCTAACCCTAAGGTCCGTAACTACTGCACACTTCTCCTACAGATATACACCCAAACAAAATAAATAATACACATACATACACTTAGAAAATCCCTACATCTAACACTACACTAAATCTTACATACATTACTTATCTATACACTTACCTTAACCCAAATGCTAACCCCAAAGTCCTATATATCGCACACTTACCTTACGGAGTGCGACCGCAGATGGGCCAACCAAAACAAATCGACATTCCGGAATTCCCGGTTTTGTACATTCGAGGTTCCTGTACTTCGGGCAATATGGGTCAACGTATTCGTATTCGCGTAAATGGGTTTTCGATCTCGTAATAGGAACCATATATATATATATATATATATATATATAAATATATATATGGGTCCCTATCAAATGATAGAAAACTCATTTGATGGAAAATCATTTGGCTGAAACCAAAACATAGAAAGCTCAAAACACTGAAAACTCATTTGACTGAAACTCAAAACACTGAAAATGCTATATGACCTTTTCCCCATGGTAGTGCGATCCTGGAGTTAGTATATATAGTTGGGGGGTGTGGGGGGCTATGCCCCCCACCTACTTCATACGTTTTAAACCCTACACATGGATACTTATAACTACAATGAATAACTGTTTGGAGAAAACAATATTTACATAAACGATGTGGGGGGCATAGCCCCCACACCCCCCCAACTATATATACTAACTCCAGGATCACACTACCGTGGGGAAAAGGGCATATAGCATTTTCATTGTTTTGAGTTTCAGTCAAATGAGTTTTCATTGTTTTTAGCTTTCTATCTTATGGTGTCAGTGAAATGAGTTTCTATCAAATGAGCTTTCTATCATTTGACAGGGACCCATATATATATATATATATATATATATATATATATATATATATATATATATATATATATATATATATATATATATATATCCCCTATGTTTGCTTACTACATCACCTAAGCCTTTACTTTTCTCTTTATTTAAACCCATCCCTGTCACTTCTAGACACTCATTTATGCAAACTACTACTTCTTTTACCCAAATTTTGTTTTTTTTTTGTAATGATTATAATGTCATTTGCATATGTTAATAGAACTGGAATGCTTAACCCTTTGAGTGGTATATACACTGTCTCCTTCTTTTTGTAATTTATTTCTCATGCTATCACATTTATATTAACTAATGCAGATTATACACTTCATTAGACATTCCTGTCTTATACTACTCTTCATATGTATATCTTGGCTTAACCAGCCATTTCCAAGTATTTTTACTTTATTATTACTTTATGTTGACAAACAGAATTCCTTAATTCTCACTTATATTATATTATTTCATTATTACCCATAAGATTTAATGTCCAATTGAATCAAAGGCCTTATTAAGGTGTGCTATCATGATTTTCCTTTCTTGTTTTCTATTCATAATATCATCCACAATTTTGTTAACTATCATTAATAATTCTTGACAACCCTTCCCCTTTATACTTTATATACTATCTTCCATAATATTTTCCATTTTAGTTTCAAATCTATTTTGTATTATTTTCATAAAGATCTTATAACTGTTATTACTCAACGCTATTGGTCTCCAGATTTTTAATTTTCTTTTATCTGACTTCTTCCATTTGAATTTAAGTATTCCACTGCATAATTCTTTATACATAAAACCTTAATTTAACCATTCATTCAAAATCTTTAAAAAATATCTTTTTTTGCCAGACCTTTAAAATTTTATACATTTTATACACCATTCCATTTCGTCCTACAGCCAAATGTGTATTTACTAGTCTTACTACTTTAACTAGCTCGTTTAAAGAAATCTCCTTTTCTAACTCTTTTTTTCTCTTTTTCTGTTAACAATTTTTACTTTCCATGTTTTTTTCACTACCTTTGTTTTTTCTTTAAATATTACTTGTACATGTTGTACTACACTATTCATAATAATTTTGTGAGTTCTTTCTAATTCTCCTTTTACATTTTTATTTTTCTTATCACACTACTATCTTAATTTACTAATCTGCTTAAGTAACTCAATACTCCTTTACGTTTTCCTTGAAAACATACCTTTGCTTATATAGCAATGCTTGTATTTTTTCTTGATTTCTTTCATATAATTACTTTCTTTGTGAAAGTACTTTCTATCATTTTCTAAATCTTCATA
Organism: Protopterus annectens; assembly: GCF_019279795.1. NCBI lineage: Eukaryota > Metazoa > Chordata > Ceratodontiformes > Protopteridae > Protopterus > Protopterus annectens. The sequence continues at coordinate 1,110,242,599 of NC_056730.1, forward strand.
TGCATTGCTATATTTTTTTATTTTCTTTTTCTAATCATATTGCCACTGTAAAAAAAAGAAATTTTTTTACATTTTCCTTAAATATCTTTCACCATTTCGATGAATTTTTATAAAATGTTCTCATAGTAATATGATCTTTCCATAACTGCATTACTAATCTCTTTCCTTCTTCATTCCATACTTTCTCATTTATCCTTTTTATTCCTTTGCATATTTTATATATTCTAAGTTTTTCTTTATCTCTAGCCATATTGCAAGATAATCAGAAAATCATGTTTCAACTACCTCCTCTTCTCATATAACTAAACCATCTGATTCTATAAAATAATCTATTTTAGTTCTACACATACCCCTTTTGTAAATCCATGAATTTTTGTCCCAGTGTTTTAACTTACCACATATTATAATGTTTACAAATTTTCTTATATTATTTCCTTTCTTTTTACATTTGCCTCTTAAATCACAAAGTCTCCTGTTATTATAATATTCATATTTATCACTACATAGTTTAAAATATGATGAAATAAGCTTTCCCTTTCTTTACAATTAGTATAAGTATATAATATTATAATGCTATATATTTGTTCATTCCATTTTAAATCTACAGTGGTTAATCTTCCCATTTTTGCTAAAGTTACATCTAATATCTTTACTGTATTTCGACAGCATATGGCTATTCCATAATATCTGTCATTTCCCAAATTCCAGATTATCTTTTCTCCTCATAGTTTCTCTGTTTGTAATCTTTCTTCATTTGTTAAAAATCTTGTGTTTTCTAAAATAATTACAGCTGTAGTAAACTCCCTCTTATCCAGTCTCGCTGGGACCAGAGCTTTGGCTGGATAGATGAATGGCTGGGTAATCCAAAAAATGCCTACAAAATAGCATGTATAGGTTGTAAATCAGATTGAAAAAATATGTATATATGTTATATTGATTACCAGCGCTCTTATTTAACTTTACTTTATTTTCTGGACAAAGTAATATGTTGTCTCTGACTACAGTGCCCTGTACTTTTTCCTAGAACTGGCAATGAAAATTTGATTCATGAAAAAAATCTTGTTGAAAATATGGCCGGTTAAAGAGGAGTCCAGTTAAAGGGAGACTGAATAACAGTGAGCCTACTGTACATCATATGCATTACACCACTTCAAAATATCTATTCTACTTACTATACTCTTAATACTATTCACATTTACAGAAAGCACCTTAAATTTTCATTTTACCCTTGATTCATGGTTCCATAATTTGATAGCTAATTACTAGACTAACTTTCTTAATAGTCAGTTCTAAGCCTAGACATTTCCCTCTCAATGGTAAGAATCAAACACTATATTTTGTTTCAGTGAGTCAAGCACCTTAACCATTATACCAACTCCCAATGATTAGTTGTATAAATTCTTTTTCATCCATTTCCTTTCTTTTTTCTTTTGTACTTATCTCTTTAAATTTTCTTTTTCTTTCTTTTACCCTTTTACCAATATAATGATTTTTTTTCTTTTACTACCTCCCAATTTATGTCTTCTTCAATGTCTTTTTTATTAATTGTCTCATTTAATTATTTTCTGTTTCTACTACTTCTAAAATGCATTCTCTTTGTTGTTTTATTATCTTTCCTTTTGCTTTTCCTTAAACTTATTTTCATTTTTGCAATCCATTCATAAATGTCCAGTTTTGTTACATTTATAATATTTTAGTTCACATTTTTGCATCATGTCCCATTTCCCCACATATATAACATTTTCTTGTATCACAGTTACTTATCAAATGTCCTTCTTTTCCACCAAAACATGTTTTGGGTTGTCCTCAGTATTTTACTACATCTCTATTCCCCTCCACATTTATCATACTTGGTATATGTATATTTTTTCTTTTTTCTATTTTTAACACAATATTACAATCCCATGAACCAGTCCATCAACCCCTTTTATCATAAACTTTTGCAATGTCCAGTATTTCTTTACATAAAGTTTTCAAATGTCCATTCAAAGTCTCTATTTTCATCTCTGTTCAACATTGTACACAAATTTTCTTTTTTGTTTCCCTGTTAAATGTTTTTATCACATAAATATTCAATGGGTTACAGTCTTTCTTTTTCATATAGTCCAAGAAAATAGTCTCAAATATAATATCACAAAGTTTCTCTTTGTTAATAAGAAAATGTGTTCTTACCTCATGTGCTTTTACACCCAAGGAAGCTATTAAATTTTCCCACATTTCATACCTCTCCATTTCTTTGTCTTCTTTACTTTGAATCCTTATTCTTGCTACATACTTCTTTTTCTGTTATTCCTCTTTTGCCTTCTTTTACTGCATATATTTTCTTTTTCATCTCACCGGCATTCTTCAGGATTGTTTCTGCATCCTCCTTTTGTATTTTCTCCATAATGTCCCCCCAAGAAACTTCTCCTTTCTTTTATGTCTCCTTGTCCATCACAATTTCTTTAAGTAAATCATATCACAACCCTCCTGACTGGAAAGTTGTAATTATACATCCATAATTTGCTGACTCATCTCCATCATATAGATTTCTTTGAAACATCTCTTCAGAATCCTGCACACATTCTCTGGTCTCATTATTTGCTTTCTCCTCCATTTCTCTCACCAGTCCATTATATCCTTCTCTCTCTTTCTGCCTCCCTATTTCTCCAGTCTGCCTCTGCAACTGGAATGGAAACAGGATGTGCTCCTGCAAAATGGGTCCCACTCTCAACAATGATGTATAGAGCAAGTTCCCCGAAGTCCTGACCAAAGTTCACCTAGTAGCATAAATACCCCTTTGGTTCTTCCCTGAAAATGGGACCACTATCCTAGTGGGACTAACCCGGTCAACAAAGCATAAAAAATTATGTTTTCTTTAATTCCCAAATATTGGGCACATGAGGGAAATTTCAAGAACTGGATTCCAAAGCAAAGTTGCAGACAGTGCAACATGCCGAATTAAGACATTGGTGTGTTGGTGCCAGCGATTCTATAATGGAAGTGAAATAAAGGGCAAGTAATAATTTATTCAGAGTAGGATAATTACAGACTCCTTCCATGCCCAACTGATTCCAAAATGCAATGGCTGTGCCTAAGGCAGTTAAAATGCATCTGAGTACTTTGCTAATACTTTTAGGAAAGCACTTGGTTGAGGCCATTTGTGCTGTAACATAACTTAGTTTAGCAGATTCTGCAAATAAAAATTAAAAAAATAATGCAAGTTACATTTAATGTATTAGAGCAGGCTGGGGTTCTACAAGTTTTAATAGAGGATGATCTGCCAATGCATCTCAGAAGGCAACTAGGAAGGCACAGAGCCAGGCTAGAGTAAAACCAGCTCTCTGATCAGGAAATCATCAAACGATACAGGTTAGACAGAGAACTCATGCAGGCTGTGTGCACACATTCTGTTGGGTAACCCAGTACCTAGTGCGACTAAAGTATGTCTGAGTCTATGTATACTGGCCTCTGGGACATTTCAGCAGCATATGGAGGATGCAGAAGGAGTGTCCCAGACAGCTGCCAGTCACATTCTAGGGCAGTTTCTGGCAGTAATGTGCAACAAAGTGGATGAATACATCCAGTTGCAACAACAGCCAGGGAGCACAGAACTGCCATGGAACAGTTCTATGCCACTGGCAATTTTCCCATGTCCTCAGTGCAACTGACTGCACCCACATCTGAACAAAAACCCCACTGGTACCTGATGCTGAAAAGTACATTAAAAGAAAGGTGTGGCTATCACTCAGCTGTCAAGTCATGTCATGTGCTTTGCAGATGGCTTCATTACCAGTATAATAGCAAGACACCTGGTAGTGTGTATGTTGGAGCAATTTATAGTGAAAGCGGTTTGAGGGCCTCCGTCTAACTTAGAGAAACACCCAAGGAGCTACTTCTTGGTAAGGACAGGACCACAATTATGATGTAGGAAGAATACATACTTTCCTACATTAAGAAGGTGGACAAAATATGTATGTTTTTCTCCTAATAACAGGTGACTGTCATTATCCACTGAAGCCTTGGCTAATGACACCATGCAGAGTGTCATCAATGCCTGCTGAGGATGCATACAAGAGAGCACACACCATGACACAGAACACCACTGCACATGTGCTTGGTGTGTTCAAAGCAAGATTCAGATGACTGGATACATCTGGTGGTGTACTACAGTATACACCTGAAAAGGCATCAAAGGCGGTCACCATGTGTGCCATGCTACACAACATTATAACAGAAAAACACAGTGATATGTTAGTAGCAGGTGTGGGTGACCTAACCTCAGATGTCTAATGTGGAGCTATCAGAGGCAATACAAAGCAATGATCAGGACACAAGTGTGAGAAGAAACAGGTGTGGTTGATAGAGGCTATAACTCCCTCAGGCAACATGGTAGCATCTGATTCACAACTCTCGGTCATGGCAAGCCACAGATACAGAAGTACATGGACAAAACAATGATGTTCTCCCAGTGCCACTGAAAGAGGTGCAGTAGTCGCTCACATTGAGCATCATACATACCCTAAGCACAATATACACCTGTAAAATATTTGTATGATCAGACATGCAATGTAGGAATGAACACAGCTGGACAGCTATAGTAGAACATGACCAGTAGAACAAAATAATGCAAGGTACATCACCAAATGTGATCACACTGTCATATATGTGTCACACCAGAGGTGTGCACAACAACAGAAAGTGTTAGACAGTGAATATGTCAACAGGCAGACAGTGACTGGTGGAACCCACTTGTACATCTTACATTAAATTAAACAAAGTACTACTGTGTCTATGATGGAAACTGACTCCAGACCATATAGCCTATATGCAGGTTTATTGCCAAAACTCTGACATGCATTACACATGTCATATGTACATGTAAACATGTTTCACAACACAATATGTAGAAACATCAGTTGCAATACTGACAACATGCTAAGCAATGACAACAAATCCACATACATAATACCTACAAAATGGATGAAATATTCCAGCCTTGCAAAATCACAACTAGGCAGTACTCTACTGCAATGTATATGCAACAACATGAATCTGCACGATTGCCACATATGTGCAAGTCAAAACAAATATCACGACCAAGCAGTAAACATTGGCTATAGAACTTACTGCATTTTATTTGTTAAGGCGGTATACAGTTGTCTGTTTAAGAATGTACATATGAAAATGCACACACATATCATATAATGTTCAAAGCTGTGTATGGGAATGGAAGTGCATGTGTAGTGGGAAATCTGTGCAGTATCATAGTAATAAAGCCACAGCTGTCACCAGCATACAACACGAAGTATACCTGTGCATGTCATAATGGTGAACAAATATGAAATGTGTACCTCATATGTCAATGTTGAACAAATTACATGATATGCTGATGATGTAGATAAATGTTTGTTATATGTCAAGAAGTACTATATTTTAAAATGTGTGCATGATGAGTGTCATATGAAACAATGACTATTAACTTAAATCATGATAATAAAAGATATGCAAAATATAATGCAACATTACAGCTGTTAATGTAAGATAAATGAGCATAGAAACCCTGTGGTATCAGACATTTGAGGAACCACCTACAGATGTATTACACAATGGTCAGCCTAGTGGTCATCATTGTCACAAGTTTAGCATGATACAAGAGAACATAGGTTCATAGGTGTATACTAAGCTAATGGCCCTGGAGCCTTTACAAGCCTAGCCCATAGGATTACCCTGGCATCGTGCCACCTGACCTTAGTTCCTAGTGCCTCTGTCGAGTAGAGCCACTGGAGTGATCTGCAGGGTGAATTTTCTATTTCTCATCCACTCATCAAGATTTCTCTTGAAGAGGGCCAGTGAGGTGCTCTGCTTAACATGTATGGGAAGTCTATTCCATAGCATGAGCAGTCTCTGGGTTATGAACCTGTCCCTTCAGCATGTTCTGTTAATTGTGGTAATGAGGTTCAGGTCAATGAAGCATGTGGTGTGGAGGGATTGGGATTTCTTTAGATGTAGCATTTCTAACAGAGCTGGGTCAGACATGGTTTTGTAAGTCAAGCAGAGATCACCTCTAATAGGTGATATGAGACAGAGAATAGTTGGAGTTTTTTGAGTCTGTCCATATAGGACAAGTGTTTAAAGCCTAGGATCCTCTTTGTGAGGTACTTTTGCAGCCTCTCATGTTGTTGCAGGTGTCTAGTGAGGTACATGCCAAATGGGGTAGTGTACTCGATGATTGGCCTAATGAGGGAAGAGAAGAGGGAGACAATGACCTCTTTCTTCCTGGATGCAAAACCTTTAGTAATGAGATATGCCACATAGAAGGAATTTCTGACCACAGTGGCAATGTGATGGTCAAAAGAGAGGTTGCTGTGAACCTGTGTTCCTAGATCTCTTATAATGCCTTCTGTGTTCAGTGGACTACCTTTTATGTGGTAATTTAAGGGAACCGGGTTTTTCCCAAGGGGATGATGACACTTTTTTTGGCATTGAGCTTAAGGCCATGGTTCTGACACCAGTCGTTGGTCTCATTGAAGCCTTTCTGTAGGATGTCAGCATCACTTGGGGAGTTAATAATAGCTCCTGACTTGCAATCGTCTGCGAACTTTGTCAGTCAGAGTCCCTTTGTGTTGGGCTGGACTTCAGAGAAGTTGATACCAAACAGGAGATGACCCAGGACCGAACTGTGTGGGACTCCACTCGTGACTGGTTGACAGTCTGACTTGGAGTAAGCTACTTTCACACTGCGGGTTCTATCTGTGAGCCAGTTTGCAACCCACCTAGTGATGTAGGGGTTGATACCTAGCTTAATGAGTTTTTCTATGATTCCTGAGTGGGGAATGATATCAAAGGCCTTGGCCAGTTCAAGGCAGGCTGAATGAACCACCTTGCCTTCATCCATAGCTCTGCTGACTGACTCAAAGAAATCGACCAAGTTGAGCAGGCATGATCTACCCTTCACAAAACCAAACTGTGTAGGATCTAGAGTTTGAAGAGTCCCTATATCCTTGTTTATTAGGTCCATGATGATGGGTTCCATAGTTTTGCATATCAGACTCATCAAGCTAATGGGACGATAGTTCCTGGGTCTATATTATAATGTCGACAAGTGAAAATGTTGACTCTGACTTGATCGACACTAAAATGTCGAACTACAAGATTACCGAATGGCCAAATCACTGATTTCTTTCCAATGGAAAGAAATTGGTTGGCCGTTCTCTTACACCTGCCCTTTCCCTGACTGTAGTGTGGTCTCGGAGTTAGAATATTTAGTTGGGGGGTGTGGGGGGTGTGAAGCCCCCAACTTAAATATATTTATTTTTCTGTGGAATTGGTGTTTGACCAACTGATTTTTTTTCCGTTGGAAAGAAATCAGTGATTTAGCCATTTGGTAATGTAGTTTGACATTTTGGTGTTGAACAAGTCAGAGTCGACATTTTCACTTGACATTATAATATAGACCCTAGTTCCTGGGGTCTGTAGTCGCTCCTCTCTTGTGAAGAGGAATGACTGTAGCAGTGCGCCATTCGGTAGGGACAAAGCCTGAGGTGAGGCTGTGATTGAACAGGGCACACAGTTGAGGTTCCAGTTCACTCTGTTGTTCATGTAGAACACAGCCGGGATATTGTCAGGTCCCATAAAAGCTGTATTCTTGGCCTTGGATGGTGCTGTTTTATGCAGTAGTAATACTGGCTGCCTGGCAATCTACTGGTATTGTGATTGGTTCTTTTGGGGGGAGGAGTAAAGTTGGCACTAAATCTGTTGGCCAGTATATTGGCAATATCTGTTGGCTCGGTATAGGAGGTACCATTGTGCAGTAGCTCAGAGCAAATCTGGGTATTGCTGTAAAGATTCTTTACATAACTATAGAAGGCCTTGTGGTTCTCTTTACTATCTTCTGCAATTCTGTTTTCATAGCTAGCTTTAGAGAATTTGATGTGGGATCTCAACCTTTTGTTGAGGCTGATAAGGGAGGTTTTCCAGTCTTGGGACTTCACCTTATTCTGCATCAGTTTCCTCCTTCTGTTGTAGAGTTTGTTTATGACAGAGGAAGACCAGATTGGCTTCCTTTTTTTTTTTTTTTGAGGAGAGCATCTTGGTTCTATTGAGTATGGTAAGAGCATTTGTGTACATGTTCGTACAGTACATTGGTGTATGATTCGGCAGTCATGCAACTATTCTCCATTTGCATGGGTGCTGTGAGGTTAGTCACCTCTGTTTTTAGGAGCCCAAAGTTAGCTTTGGAGAAGTTTTTCATGGTGAGTGTGAAACACTCTGTCATGCACATGCAATGGATAAACTGCTGGTGTGATTCTAACATGGTTTGGGGTACCCGCACTTATAACTCACACCATGGTCTTGGCTATCCCTACTATACCCTAAAATATCTGGAGGTGCTTTTCCCATGGTGCATTACTGATGAGCTAGATGTGGTGGCATCTACAGTATGGTGTGTTTCATGGTCCAGCCTTCAATCATAGGGATAATGTGTCCATGTCATATTATTGTACTGAGGTGCATCACATCCCTCCTCAGGATCAGTAGATGGGCTCCTGGGGGAGGCAGGCACTGGATGTGTTGAAAGTAAATACAGATAACACTTGTGGTATACTGGTACACAAGTGAAAGAAAATTGTAGTAAGACTATCATACATGGAGAAATGTCTACATGCAATTAATATTGTAGAACCTGACTTACTGGTCAACACCACCGTGGGTGTAGCACAGGCCGTAAAGTGCAGACAATGTAACAGTTCAGTCACTTAACAGACAATTATGAATTTGAGTATAACAACAAAGATACAGGAGTATGTACCTAATATGTTCTCCATGGACTTTGTCCATGGTGAGGATGGAAATGTCACTGTGATGTTAAAAAGAAACATGAAAACATCCTGCATTACTAGTAAAATACATGCTGTCAGATACATTTTGAAAAGATTTGTGACATAATTAATATGATGCAGACACTATATATATATATATATATATATATATATATATATATATATATCAGGTGTCAACAGGTTTACAGTGTCTGTGTTTGTGCAAGGAGAAGGAGAATAAAGTAGGTAGTGTAATGTAAAAAGAAAACCTAACAAGTGGATATGTTAAACATCAATGTCAAATGTGGATAGATGCTGACAAAGGCTAAAATATGAATAACTGCCTGTTACATACATACCAGAATGGTGCCAACTACTTTGTGATGTCACAGCAGCTGTGCAATGTAAAACAACATCATTATAAAAGATCATGCTACAATGACAGAAATGGCAAAGTCCAACATATCTACCCAGCTTTACCAAGTGAGTCATCATCAGAGGAGTCAATACATCTGCATCATGTTATATTGAAACATAAGCATGAGTTCACCACACAATTAAGGCTGATAGCATGCAGATAACACCACAACAACCTCAAAAACTCAGAAATAATAAAATTGAGCATTGGCTGTATCAGGCACACAAAATAATTTATTGAGATAAGCGCTTTCATCTGGTGAACATCACCAGACGTCTTCAGACAAAAGCATTGACATTACATTTTTATATCTGCAGCTGACTCTTCCATCCAATTAAAACCCAGATCCAGTTGATCAACTTCCATTAAAGAAACACATTCTCGTTGTTAAAAATTAAAAACAAACATATACACATATTAAAATCTTTTACAAAAAACGTCTGTACCAACTTAACTAAATGATATAGCTTTATATAATTAATGAAATATGTATACACTGAATAACATCTCATCTATCATAAACTCTTAGTTTTAGTGCACTAGTGATAGAAACTAACTAATTTAATCCAGGGGGACAACTTGCATTGGCAAAAATTTGCCACCAAGTTTCCCTGGTCTCTAAGTATACTTTCCAGGGTCCTCCCCGGTTATCATATTTTACCTGTTCCAAGACCACAAATTTGAAGGTATGATGTGAATATTTTTTAATATGCCTATATAATGCATTTTTTTCATTCCACTGCCTGATTTCATACATGTGCTTGTAAATCCTCTGTGCCAATTTACATTGCGTCTTGCCAATGTAAAATGCTGGGCAGTCCTTACATAATGCCAAATAGACCACTGCCTGAGAATTGCAGTTATATTTTCCTCTGATATATATTCTCTTATCACAAATTTGTATGTACGTTGTTGACAAAATATGAGAGGACAGAATTTAAAAGGTATTCTGGAATGATCTGGCAAATGTAGGGTACAAGGAAAAATGGCAGCTTGTGGTATGTGCTCACAATGTAGTCATATTTTGTCAACAACGTACATACAAAGGAAAGTATATGCTTATCTCAAGAAATTATTTTGTGTGCCTGATACAGCCAGTGCTCAGTTTTATTATTTCTTATACCATGCAGATCCTAGCAAGAGATATTGCTTCCTTCATATCCTTACAGAGACACATATATTAGGATCATAGAATCATAGGAGGTTACTAGGCTAACAGCACCAGAGCCCTTACAAGCCTAGCCAGGTTCAACCCATGTTCCCAAGGGTGTCTTGTTCAAGCAGACACTAAAACCAGCACTTATTGCCTTGTCCAAGAGGGACACAGGTGGAATTCCCAGGGTGAATTTTTAGTTACCCAAACAATCATCCAAATTACAGTTAAACAGGGTCAATGAGTGGCTTTGTTTAACATGAATAGGAAGCTTGTTCGAAAGGTGGGACAACCTCTTTGAGACAAATCTGTCTCTCCAGCAAGTTCTGTTGATGTCACATACCAGGTTAAGGTCCTTGGAGTGAGTGATCCAAGTGCCATTTGACTTGAGAAAGCGACAATGATTTCAGTCTGTCTGCATAAAACAGATCTTGAAGACCATGAATTTTCTTTGTAAAGAATGTTTGTGGTCTCTCCAATTGCTGCAGGTGTTTGGAAAGGTACATACCAAATGGGGCATTGTACTTTATTATTGCTGATGAGGGAAGAGTACAGGGGGGTTATAACCTCTTTTTTTCTGCACGCAATGTCCTTGCATATGAGATGACGATATAAAATGCCCTTCTTACCAGTGTGGAGACATGGTGATTGAAGTTAAGATTGCTGTTGACCTGTGTGCCCAGATCTCAAATCACTGACTATGTGCTTAGGGTATTGTTAATGATGTGGTAGTTTGCAGGAACATCACCCTTGCTGAAGGGGATGATAATGCATATTTTTGCATTAAGATTAAGACCATGACTTTGGCACCAGTCATTAGTCTGTGTAAGAACTTCTTGCAGGATGTTGACATCACTAGGGGGTTTCAATGATTGCTCCCAGTTTGCAGTCATCAACAAACTTTGTCAGCCACAGTCTTTTAATTTTAGCCTGTACTTCAGAAAACTACATTCCAAAAAGTAGGGGTCTCAGAACCATTCCCTTTGGAACACCACTGGTTACAGGTCTGCTGGAGGAGGTGTAGTCCCCTATTTTGATTGTATGAGTTCTATCACTGAGCCAGTTTGCAACCCATCTGACAATATATGGGTTGATACCCAGCTGGGTGAGTTTATCAATAATGGCTGAGCGGGGGATTGTGTCAAAGATCCTTGGCTAAGTGTAGGTAGGTTATATGCACAGATGTGCCCTCATCTTGGGCTTTGGTGACTGTCTCGAAAAGTCTACCAAGTTTAACAGGCATGATCTCCCCTTGATAAAGCCAAACTGGGTGGGGTTGAACATTTGGAGATTTCCTATATCTTTGTTAATAAGGTCCATGATGATTCATTCATGCACCCCCTTTGTGCAAAGGGATTGTCATCTGTTGTAGCTGTTTTCTATTCCACTGGGACAAAGCCAGTGCTTAGGCTGTGATTGAAAAGCATGCTCAGTTGTGATGCTAATTCCTGTTTTAACCCATGTAGAACATAGCCCGGGATGTTGTCTGGTCCCATAGAGACTGTGTTATTGTGTTTTTTTTGTTGAAGAGGGTGTTTAGGACCTGTTCCTGAGAGATGCTAGGTGTGGGACAGTTATTAGGGATGCTTTGGAGTATATGAGGCTGGGACAGGGGAGTGAAGTTTTCACTGAACCTGTCAGCCAGCAGGGTTGCTATATCCACAGGTTCTGTATATGTAGTACCATTAACTACAAGTTCAGTGCAAATCTGGGCCTTATGTTTGAGGTTATGGATTTAACTAAAGAATGCCTTATCCTTACTTAGTGAAGCTAATTTGGATTCATAGTTAGCTTTGGGGGACTTCACTAGGAGTCTTATTTGCTTGTTTAAATTGAGGAGGGTGTGTTTCCAGTTTTGAGACCATTCCTTCCTACTCTTAGACAGCAATTTCTTCCTCCTATTGTATAGCCTATTAATGGCAGTTGTCCACCAGGCAGGTTTGTTTTTCCTTGAAGATCTTGCTTTGGTTCTATCAGGTATGGCAAAGTCAATACAATTGTACAGGTGCTTGTATAAAGCACTGGTGTATAACTCAGCATAGGTGCCTGTTCCATCAGTGGGGGAAGGGCTATGATGTTATTTATGCTGTCATTTAAGCGGTTGTAATTGGCCTTGAAGTTTTTTAGTCTAGTTGTTGCTGGGGGGGGGGGGGGGCTTGTGTTATACTTACTTCTAGCAGGACTGATTTGTGGTCAGATCTCACCAGGGATGACCACACACTGGGGGTGGTGCAGTCGTCCCCCATGTTAGTGAGCACCAGGTCCAGATTGTTTTAGCCCCTTGTGGGTGTGTCAACCAGCTGGTCCAGGGGATTGCAGTTAATGAAGTCCAGGAACCTTTGGGCAAGTCAGTTAGTACATGTATAGTTTACCCAGTCTACGGATCGATAATTAATGTCACCCAAAACTGGGATGTTTGGTTGTATCTTGATTGACTAAAGCAGATCCAAGTAGTCTGAGTGGCTGTCTTGATTCATGGATGGTGTCCTATAGATGGAAATGACATGAAGAGGGGTCTTACCTATAGACACTTCCACCTGAAGTAATTCAAGGGAATTGTGCTGTTTAACCAATCTAGAGGTGTATTTATCCTTAACAGATATTGATACACCACCTCCTTTAGTTTTCATGCCTTCACTTTGTGGTCTGAACGTGTGAAAGGAAATGTAACCTGGTATATAGCTGGGGTGCTCTCTGCAGCCTTAAACCAGGTCTCAGAGACTGTAGAAATGTTAGCATCTTCTAGAGTGAGAACTGCTTCCAGTGAAAGCAGTTTCTGGTTTAGACTCATAGCATTTAGCAGCATAACCTTGAGGCTGTTCTTAGAGGGTAGTTTTATATTGAGAATTTTGTTCTTGTGACACTGCCTAAAAAAGGCACTATGGGGATGGCAAGAGTCTTAGCCAGTAACTGAAATCCCAGAGGTGATAGATGAAGACCATCTCTGGCAAAGTGTCGAGATCTGTCGACCATGTCATCTCAGGCTGACAGATACTGGATCCATTTTGAATGACAACAGCAACTAAGCCAACTGTTGAAGTCAATCATTTTTTGTTTGTATTGAAGTACCATCCTAGGGGAAGGTAAAATGCTGCTTAAGACTAGCCACATAATCAGAGAGCTCAGTCATGTCTCTCTTCATATAATCCAGTGAGGTACGTCTCAAGTCATTCACACCAACATGAACTATGACAGAGTCATAACAGTGCCTGTTGCTGAGAGACTTGAGTGCATGTGTGATGTGGTGGATCCTGGCACTTGACAGACAGCTGACTGTGACCTTTTCCTTATCCATCCTGGTGAGAGAGACATCAGTGTGTCTCACAATTGAGTTGCCTATGACTAAGATATTGGTTTTTGTGTTATGCCTTAGAGGCTTGACTGGTGAGACACTGATGTGTGATATATTATATGTACTGTGTTCTGCAGAGGATGTATTATGTGAACTGTGCTTGTGTTTGTGTTTGGAAGGTCTCTGATATTTAAGTAAGCTTCTGGTAAGGATCTCTGCATATGTAGGTTTATGTGTTGTTGGTTTGGTAGGTGCAGGAGGTAAGGTGCGCATGCTGACAACCTGCTTAGTATCAGATGAACTGACTGGTGAGTGAGAGAGCCTGGATTCTAGATTCTATAGCTGCATCACTCACATAATGAATGTGTGGACTAGAAGAAGTGGGTTGTCAGTGTACATGAGGCAATTGCTACATTGCCTCAGGATGCCCATGTCAACCAGGATGGCTTGAGAAACTGTAGGAAATTGTCCAGCCATAACGCTAGGTAAGTTGCTGTGGTCTGAAAACAAGGAGAGGACAGGAAGGACCAGGTAAGTAGAGGACAGGAGAAGTGGATAAAAAATACAAAGGGCTAGTGGGTAGGATCTGTGTTGGTACCTCAGAAGCTTCACTGAATGTATCACCTGTCAGTGAGGGGCAATCCTGAGAACTCACTGATGACGTACTGCAGATTATGGCCTTCTGCAGTGCAACAGAACATCATTATAAAGGATATTATCACAGTGATATATATGATAAAGTATAACATATCTTCCCAGCCTTCATCAGAGGAGACAATACATCTTGCGACATCTCCTGGAACCTGTAGGTTACAATGGCACATAAGCATCAGTTAACCACACAGGCAAGGCTGATAGCATGCACATCCTAGCAATGGATGCTGTTCTCATCAAATCCCTACAAAGACATATACTTGATGTGCGTGACAGTTATACTGCAGATGATGGTCTTGTGCAATGCAACACAACATCATTAAAAAGAACAGAGGTGTAATAACATATGTTACAGTACATCATATATAGTAAATAACGTACCAGGTGCCAACTCATCGAATGCGATTCTATCTCCTCTATGTAATATCACATCTGTAGGTTGTAGTAGAACATATGTAATATGTTAGTACAATAATGTCAGAAGACATGCCATTAGCAGACATGTGTTAACAATTAGTATATATGTGTATATAAAAACATACCTGATGGATGCTGATGAGTGGACAATGTTGATTCCCTTGAGACAGTTAATAATAAGTTATTACACATGAGAATAACATTATTAAATATGCATTGCATAAATAATATAAAATAGTACTGTACTTTCTCTGTGTGTTCGAAGAAGGGAGCTCCTTCTATACATGATGTTGCTGAGATGCTGTGAAAGATAAAAACATCTATCCCATGTGAATGATTATCTGTGATTACACTTACATTAAGCTGTGTTGTGTGTGAGTGGTGGACATACCTGTACATCCTGGCACACCAGCTTCAGTTCCTCCCCCAGGTATTCTCAGATATTGTTGGCTGCGCCTATATGAGATAAAGAATCTGCTGATGTCATCCTAGTGAGGTAATGGTGGGCCATCACTAATACCATGTTTGCTGCTGTCATAGCAGTGGAGTCTGTTGGCTGCATTAAGAATCATGAAAGAACAATGCTGTGGACAGGCCTCCCTAACACTGCTGTGTCCACTCACAACATTGACCATATTGGTGATGTCTCTTCTCCACACCTGATTCCTCCATAGAATTTCACAAATCTTTCCATGCAAATTGCGACCATGTTATCACAGTGCCTATATTATGTCATTTTCCCTAGTGGAAAAATTATCCATATGGTTTCTACCATTCATCTGTAGAGAAAATTAATTTGAAATTAGAATCATGTGGAAATGACATGCACATTTGATAGCTTATGTTGAGATATTAACAGACATGTAACTTAAAATGCTATTCAAAATAATTACATCATGTGATAATATTGTTGTCAGAGAAGCATATGGGACATTTACATCAGGTATCAAGTGGTCAATATATGTCATAAATCCTAAAGCCAACTGTGTGAAAGCGAGTACTATTTTCCAAATTACAGTTATATAACTATATACATGGTGATGGGATTTGAACCCAGATCAAAGGCCACCCTGGAGAACTGTGGGCTTCTCTCTGAGCACCCTAACCAGATGAAGTGGATAACAAGGGAGCACAGAGGAAGAACTGGAATCTACCAGATTGGAACGCAGGAATCCCACAGTTATGATGATCTTCATCGGAGGAATGTGGAGGACCTTCAGTGGAGAGACACAGAGGTCAGACGCCAGCCACCTGATGCCTACAATAAGTTGCATGTTCTACCCCTTAACACTTACATAATCATACATGTATGTGGTAAGCATATGTGTTTAGGTGATGCATTGTGTTTCAAGTGTATAGTTTCATAGTTTCATAGTATAGTACTAGACTATCTGCCCTGGGGCATTTGTAAGCCTAGCCATAGTGATGTGGCTATTGCCACCCCATGAAATGGTACAAAAATGTACAGAATAAATCTAGAATACTGTGCCTCTGTCTAGTAGTGACACAATGAAGGTCCCCTTATATAATAGAATTAGTTTACTGTGCCCCTGTCTAGCAATGACACAGATGTGACCCCTGGGGTAAACTTAAGATCTCCCATCCACTCATCAAGATTTCTCTTGAAGAGAGTCAGTGAGGGGCTCTGCCTAATACAAACTGGGATCCTGTTCCAAAGCATGGGAAGCCTCTGGGTTATGAATCTATCCCTCCAGCATGTCCTATTCATACTTGTGCTGAGATTTAAGTCTTTAGCTCTCATGGTCCTGATGTATTTGGATTTTTTGAGGTGGAGCATGTCCATCAGATCCTGATTGGACATGGCCTTGTACGTCAGGCAGAGATCACCTCTGAGCAGGCGGTATGCTACTGAATAGAGCTGAAGTTTCTTTAGTCTGGCAGAATAAGACATATGTTGGAGACCCTTGATCCTTTTGGTGAGGTACTTTTGTGGTCTCTCCAGCTGTTGCAAATGCCTGGTGAGGTACATACCAAATGGGGCATTGTACTCAATCATGGGTCTGATGAGGGAGGAATACAGGGGTACAATGACATCCTTGGATCTGGATGTGAATCCCTTCATGATGAGGTGTGCAAGGTAGAATGTTTTTCTAACCACTTTGGCAACGTGGGTGTCAAATGAGAGGTCGCTGTCTACTTGGGTCCCTAGGTCTCTGATTACTTTTTTCGTACTCAGTGGGTTGCTGTCTATGTGATAATTTGTGGGTACTTTGTTTTTTCCAAAAGGGATGACTATACATTTTTTGGCATTTAGTTTAAGGCCGTGACTACGGCACCAGTTGTCCGTTTCAGTGAGGCCTTTTTGTAGGATGTGTGTGTCTGCTGGTGTATTGACTATGGTGCCTAGTTTGCAGTCATCTGCGAACTTTGTCAGCCACAGCCCTCCCATGTTTGCTTTAACATCTGAGAAATAAATGCCGAACAAGAGGGGTCCCAGGACAGATCCCTGTGGGACACCACTTGTGACTGGCTTTGAGTCTGACATTGCTCCAGCGATTTTAACTTTATGGGTTCTGTCCTTTAGCCAGTTTGCAACCCATCTAGTGACATAAGGGTTTACTTTTAAGCTGTTTAGCTTATCTATGATGCCTGAGTGGGGTATTGTGGCGAAGGCCTTAGCCAAGTCCAGGTATGCTGTATGGACTGCTTTGCCCTCATCAATGGCTCTAGTGACTGTTTCGAAAAAGTCAACCAGGTTTAAAAGGCAGGATCTGCCCTTTACAAAGACAAACTGGGTGGGGTCAAGTGTCTGTAGGTCCCCTATGTCTCTGTTTATGAGTTCCATAATGATTCTTTCCATAGCTTTGCAGACCAGGCTAGTCAAGCTGATGGGGCGGTAGTTTCCAGGGTCTGTAGAGGCACCCGCCCTTGTGGAGTGGGACACTGTTACTGTACACCAGTGTTCAGGTACATATCCCGAAGTAAGGCTAAGGTTAAATAGCATTTTTAAGTGTGGGTTTAGCTCCTCTTGGAGTTCACGTAACACGCACCCCGGGATACCGTCAGGTCCCATTGATGCTGTGCTTTTTGCTTTGTTTAGGGCGGCTCTCACTTGGACATCTGAGATGACAGGAGATTACATTCAGCTGGGATAAGTATTTTTTCTTTTGGGGGTGAAGGAGGGGAGAAATTTGCACTGAACCTGTCAGCCAGAATGTTGGCAATATCTGTGGGTTCAGTGTATTTTTTGTTGTTGTGAACCAACTCTGAGCATATTTGAGGGTTTCCGCCCAGGTTTCTAACATAGCTGAAGAAGGCTTTGTGGTTATCTTTAGTGTCCTTAGCGATTTTTCTCTCAAAGTTTGCCTTGGATGTTTTTATGAGAGAACGTAGTTTTCTGCTAATGTTGATCAGAGATGTCTTCCCTTCATGGGATTTCGCTCTGACGTGCAGTAGCTTCCTTCTTTTGTTATACAATTTGTTTATGGCTGAGGTCCACTAGACAGGACGCTTACATTTGGTGGAGAGGGACTTGGATTTGTTTGGGATTGCATGATCCATGCATTCTTGGAAATGTCCATAGAAAGCATTTGTGAAGGATTCGGCATTGTGGGATGTGGTATCCACTGGCACAGTGGGCTTAAAGGATACCATCTCAGTCTTAAGAAGAGTGAAGTCTGCTTTTGAGAAGTTTTTCACTGTGGTCTTTTGTGCTGGGGGTGGAGGTGGGATATGTATATCCAGGGTGATTAGTTTGTGGTCAGATCTCACTAGTGAGGGGTATACTTCCGGTGTGGAGCATTTTGTCCCCATGTTTGTGATGATCAGGTCTAGTATATTATCTCCCCTAGTGGGAGAGGGGACTAGTTGTTCCAGTGCATTTGAATTTATGAATTCCAGGAACCTTTGGGCTAGGATATTAGGGCTAGAATAATGTACCCAATCTATGTTTGGGTAGTTGAAGTCTCCCATTATGATGGTATTTTGTGATACATTCATATCCTCCAATGTCTTCAGGAAGGCTGAGTGGGGTTCTTGAGATTGGGAGGGTGGTCTGTAACATGGTACCAGTTGTATAGCAGTTTTGCCTATGGTTAGTTGCACCTGTATGGTCTCTGATGCTTCATGTGTTGCTACTAACCTGGAGGTGTGGGTGTCCTTTATGAATATGGACACTCCCTCCCTTTGTGGTTCGCCTGGGTTTTGGGGCCAAAAAGCATGATACGAGGTATAGCCTGGTAGCGCTGGGGTGCTCTCAGGAGCCTTGAACCAGGTTTCAGTTACTGCACAGACGTCGATGTTCTCCATGCTGAGGAGTGCATCAAGTGCCTGCATCTTGAGATTTAGAGTTCTGGCATTGAGCAGCATTACCCTTAGTTTTTTTCCATTTTTGTTTTCTAAGGAGGTGGGTTTGTCTTTTGAGCCTTGCCTAAAAAAGGTACTATGGGGGTGGCAAGAGCCTTAGCCAATATCCGGAAGCCCAGTGGTGACAGGTGTAAGCCATCCCTTGCGAAGCAGCGTGGCTTGTCCAACATATCATCCCAGGCAGACAGACATTGGATCCCCTTAGAATGACACCAGTACTCGAGCCAATTGTTAAAGCTGATAATCTTGTCTTTGTATTGTGGTATCATTCTTGGTGAGGGCAAGATGCTGCTCAGGGTCAGGGTCATACCAGCCTGGGCTACATAATCGGAGAGCTCCTCTATGTCTCTTTTCATGTAGTCCAGGGAGGTACGTCTCAGGTCATTCACACCAGCATGGACAATGACAGAGTCATATTTGTACTTGCTTTGGAGTGACCTGAGTGCGTGTGTTATGTGGCGGATCCTAGCTCCCGATAGACAGCTCACAGTCACCTTCCCCTTGTTCAGCCTGGTCAGTGGGACATCAGTGTGTATGACTATGGAGTCACCTATTACTAGTGTATTAGGCAAGGTAATAGT